>NW_025963556.1:1200000-1500000 GCF_910591885.1 Bombus terrestris
AGTATTACGTTATAACATATGACGTCATGTAGTAATACGATATAACGTACAACGTTATATAGAATTACGATATAACGCACAACGTTATGTCGTATTACGTTATAACGTATCATGTCATGTAGTATTACGTTATAACGAATGACGTTATGGAGTATTACGTTATAACGTATGACGCCATGTGGTATTACGTTATTACGAGTAACGTTATATTATGTTACTTTATGACATATGACGTCATGTAGTATTACTTTATGACGTATGACGTCATGTAGGATTACTTTATGACGTATGACGTCATGTAGTATTACTTTATGACGTATGACGTCATGTAGTATTTCGTTATAACGTATGACGTTATGCAGTATTACGATATAACGTATGACGGTATGCAGTATTACGTTATAACGTATTACGTTATGCAGTATTACGATATAACGAATGACGGTATGCAGTATTACGTTATAACGTATGACGTTATGCAGTATTACGTTATAACGTATGACGTTATGTATTAGTACGATATAACGTATGACGTTATGCGGTATGAGGTTATAGCGTATGACGTCATGTAGTTTTGCGTTATAACGTATGACGTCATGTAGTATTACGATATAACGTACAACGTTATGCAGTATTAGGTTATAACGTATGACGTTATGGAGTATTACGTTATTACGTATGACGTCATGTGGTATTACGTTATTACGAATAACGTTATATTGTGTAACTTTATAACGTATGACCTTACGTTGTATTACGTTATAACGTATAAAGACATGTTGTATTACGTTATGACGTATGACGTCATGTAGTATTACTTTATGACGTATGACGTCATGTAGTATTACTTTATGACGTATGACGTCATGTAGTATTTCATTATAACGTATGACGTTATGCAGTATTACGATATAACGTATGACGGTATGCAGTATTACGTTATAACGTATGACGTTATGCAGTATTACGATATAACGTATGACCTTATGTTGTATTACGTTATAACGTATAAAGGCATGTAGTATTACGTTGTAACGTACGGCGTCATGTAGAATTACGTTATAACGTATTCCGTCATGTAGTATTACGTTATAACATATGACGTCATGTAGTATTACGATATAACGTACAACGTTATATAGAATTACGATATAACGCACAACGTTATGTCGTATTACGTTATAACTTATCATGTCATGTAGTATTACGTTATAACGTATGACGTTATGTAGTATTACGTTATTACGAATAACGTTATATTGTGTAACTTTATAACGTATGACCTTACGTTGTATTACGTTATAACGTATAAAGACATGTAGTATTACGTTATGACGTATGACGTCATGTAGTATTACTTTATGACGTATGACGTCATGTAGTATTACTTTATGACGTATGACGTCATGTAGTATTACTTTATGACGTATGACGTCATGTAGTATTTCGTTATAACGTATGACGTTATGCAGTATTACGATATAACGTATGACGTTATGCAGTATTACGATATAACGTATGACGTTATGCGGTATTAGGTTATAACTTATGACGTTATGGAGTATTACGTTATAACGTATGACGTCATGTGGTATTACGTTATTACGAATAACGTTATATTATGTTACGTCATGTAGTATTACTTTATGACGTATGACGTCATGTAGTATTACTTTATGACGTATGACGTCATGTAGTATTACTTTATGACGTATGACGTCATGTAGTATTACTTTATGACGTATGACGTCATGTAGTATTACTTTATGACGTATGACGTCATGTAGTATTTCGTTATAACGTATGACGTTATGCAGTATTACGATATAACGTATGACGTTATGCAGTATTAGGTTATAACGTATGACGTCATGTAGTATTACTTTATGACGTATGACGTCATGTAGTATTACTTTATGACGTATGACGTCATGTAGTATTTCGTTTTAACGTACAACGTTATATAGAATTACGATATAACGCACAACGTTATGTCGTATTACGTTATAACTTATCATGTCATGTAGTATTACGTTATAACGTATGACGTTATGTAGTATTACGTTATTACGAATAACGTTATATTGTGTAACTTTATAACGTATGACCTTATGTTGTATTACGATATAACGTATAAAGACATGTAGTATTACGTTATAACGTATGACGTCATGTGGTATTACGTTATTACGAATATCGTAATATTGTATTACTTTATGACGTATGACGTCATGTAGTATTACTATATGACGTATGACGTCATGTAGTATTACTATATGACGTATGACGTCATGTAGTATTAGGTTATAACGTATGAAGTTATGTATTATTACGATATAACGTATGACGTTAAGCAGTATTAGGTTATAACGTATGACGTTATGTAGTATTAGGTTATAACGTATGGCGTTATGTAGTATTACGATATAACGTATGACGTTATGCAGTACTACGTTATAACGTATGACGTTATGTAGTGTTACGTTATAATGTATGACGTTATGTAGCATTACGGTATTTCGAACAACGTTGTATTGTGTTACTTTATAACGTATGACGTTATGTAGTGTTACGTTATAACGTATGACGCCGTGTAGTATTACGTTATAAGTATAACATTATGTAGTATCACGTTATAGCGTATGACGTCATGTAGTATTACGTTATTACGAATATCGTAATATTGTGTTACTTTATGACGTATGACGTCATGTAATATTGCTTTATGACGTATGACGTCATGTAGTATTTCCTTATAAGGTATGACGTTATGTAGTATTACGATATAACGTATGACGTTATGCAGTACTACGTTATAACGTATGACTTTATGTAGTGTTACGTTATAACGTATGACGTTATGTATTAGTACGATATAACGTATGACGTTATGCAGTATGAGGTTATAACGTATGACGTCATGTAGTTTTGCGTTATAACGTATGACGTCATGTAGTATTAGGTTATAACGTATGCCGTCATGTAGTATTACGTTATAACATATGACGTCATGTAGTAATACGATATAACGTACAACGTTATATAGAATTACGATATAACGCACAACGTTATGTCGTATTACGCTATAACGTATCATGTCATGTAGTATTACGTTATTACGAATAACGTTATACTGTGTTACCTTATAACGTGTGACCTTTTGTTGTATTACGTTATAACGTATAAAGACATGTAGTATTACGTTGTAACGTATGACGTCATGTAGTATTACTTTATGACGTATGACGTCATGTAGTATTATGTTATAACATATGCCGTCATGTAGTATTACGTTATAACATATGACGTCATGTAATATTACGATATAACGTACAGCGTTATATAGAATTACGATATAACGCACAACGTTATGTCGTATTACGTTATACCGTATGACGTTATATTGTGTTACTTTATGACGTATGACGTCATGTAGTATTACTTTATGACGTATGCCGTCATGTAGTATTACGTTATAACATATGACGTCATGTAGTAATACGATATAACGTACAACGTTATATAGAATTACGATATAACGCACAACGTTATGTCGTATTACGTTATAACGTATCATGTCATGTAGTATTACGTTATAACGAATGACGTTATGGAGTATTACGTTATAACGTATGACGCCATGTGGTATTAGGTTATCACGAATAACGTTATATTATGTTACTTTATGACATATGACGTCATGTAGTATTACTTTATGACGTATGACGTCATGTAGGATTACTTTATGACGTATGACGTCATGTAGTATTACTTTATGACGTATGACGTCATGTAGTATTACTCTATGACGTATGACGTCATGTAGTATTTCGTTATAACGTATGACGTTATGCAGTATTACGATATAACGTATGACGGTATGCAGTATTACGTTATGACGTATGACGTTATGCAGTATTACGATATAAGGTATGACGGTATGCAGTATTACGTTATAACGTATGACGTTATGCAGTATTACGTTATAACGTATGACGTTATGTATTAGTACGATATAACGTATGACGTTATGCAGTATGAGGTTATAGCGTATGACGTCATGTAGTTTTGCGTTATAACGTATGACGTCATGTAGTATTACGATGTAACGTACAACGTTATGCAGTATTAGGTTATAACGTATGACGTTATGGAGTATTACGTTATTACGTATGACGTCATGTGGTATTACGTTATTACGAATAACGTTATATTGTGTTATTTTATAACGTATGACCTTATGTTGTAATACGTTATAACGTATAAAGGCATGTAGTATTACGTTGTAACGTACGGCGTCATGTAGAATTACGTTATAACGTATTCCGTCATGTAGTATTACGTTATAACATATGACGTCATGTAGTATTACGATATAACGTACAACGTTATATAGAATTACGATATAACGCACAACGTTATGTCGTATTACGTTATAACTTATCATGTCATGTAGTATTACGTTATAACGTATGACGTTATGTAGTATTACGTTATTACGAATAACGTTATATTGTGTAACTTTATAACGTATGACCTTACGTTGTATTACGTTATAACGTATAAAGACATGTAGTATTACGTTATGACGTATGACGTCATGTGGTATTACTTTATGACGTATGACGTCAGGTAGTATTACTTTATGACGTATGACGTCATGTAGTATTACTTTATGACGTATGACGTCATGTAGTATTACTTTATGACGTATGACGTCATGTAGTATTTCGTTATAACGTATGACGTTATGCAGTATTGCGATATAACGTACAACGTTATGCAGTATTAGGTTATAACGTATGACGTTATGGAGTATTACGTTATTACGTATGACGTCATGTGGTATTACGTTATTACGAATAACGTTATATTGTGTTATTTTATAACGTATGACCTTATGTTGTATTACGTTATAACGTATAAAGGCATGTAGTATTACGTTGTAACGTACGGCGTCATGTAGAATTACGTTATAACGTATTCCGTCATGTAGTATTACGTTATAACATATGACGTCATGTAGTATTACGATATAACGTACAACGTTATATAGAATTACGATATAACGCACAACGTTATGTCGTATTACGTTATAACTTATCATGTCATGTAGTATTACGTTATAACGTATGACGTTATGTAGTATTACGTTATTACGAATAACGTTATATTGTGTAACTTTATAACGTATGACCTTACGTTGTATTACGTTATAACGTATAAAGACATGTAGTATTACGTTATGACGTATGACGTCATGTGGTATTACTTTATGACGTATGACGTCAGGTAGTATTACTTTATGACGTATGACGTCATGTAGTATTACTTTATGACGTATGACGTCATGTAGTATTACTTTATGACGTATGACGTCATGTAGTATTTCGTTATAACGTATGACGTTATGCAGTATTACGATATAACGTACAACGTTATGCAGTATTAGGTTATAACGTATGACGTTATGGAGTATTACGTTATTACGTATGACGTCATGTGGTATTACGTTATTACGAATAACGTTATATTGTGTTATTTTATAACGTATGACCTTATGTTGTATTACGTTATAACGTATAAAGGCATGTAGTATTACGTTGTAACGTACGGCGTCATGTAGTATTACTTTATGACGTATGCCGTCATGTAGTATTACGTTATAACATATGACGTCATGTAGTAATACGATATAACGTACAACGTTATATAGAATTACGATATAACGCACAACGTTATGTCGTATTACGTTATAACGTATCATGTCATGTAGTATTACGTTATAACGAATGACGTTATGGAGTATTACGTTATAACGTATGACGCCATGTGGTATTACGTTATTACGAGTAACGTTATATTATGTTACTTTATGACATATGACGTCATGTAGTATTACTTTATGACGTATGACGTCATGTAGGATTACTTTATGACGTATGACGTCATGTAGTATTACTTTATGACGTATGACGTCATGTAGTATTTCGTTATAACGTATGACGTTATGCAGTATTACGATATAACGTATGACGGTATGCAGTATTACGTTATAACGTATTACGTTATGCAGTATTACGATATAACGTATGACGGTATGCAGTATTACGTTATAACGTATGACGTTATGCAGTATTACGTTATAACGTATGACGTTATGTATTAGTACGATATAACGTATGACGTTATGCGGTATGAGGTTATAGCGTATGACGTCATGTAGTTTTGCGTTATAACGTATGACGTCATGTAGTATTACGATATAACGTACAACGTTATGCAGTATTAGGTTATAACGTATGACGTTATGGAGTATTACGTTATTACGTATGACGTCATGTGGTATTACGTTATTACGAATAACGTTATATTGTGTAACTTTATAACGTATGACCTTACGTTGTATTACGTTATAACGTATAAAGACATGTAGTATTACGTTATGACGTATGACGTCATGTAGTATTACTTTATGACGTATGACGTCATGTAGTATTACTTTATGACGTATGACGTCATGTAGTATTTCATTATAACGTATGACGTTATGCAGTATTACGATATAACGTATGACGGTATGCAGTATTACGTTATAACGTATGACGTTATGCAGTATTACGATATAACGTATGACCTTATGTTGTATTACGTTATAACGTATAAAGGCATGTAGTATTACGTTGTAACGTACGGCGTCATGTAGAATTACGTTATAACGTATTCCGTCATGTAGTATTACGTTATAACATATGACGTCATGTAGTATTACGATATAACGTACAACGTTATATAGAATTACGATATAACGCACAACGTTATGTCGTATTACGTTATAACTTATCATGTCATGTAGTATTACGTTATAACGTATGACGTTATGTAGTATTACGTTATTACGAATAACGTTATATTGTGTAACTTTATAACGTATGACCTTACGTTGTATTACGTTATAACGTATAAAGACATGTAGTATTACGTTATGACGTATGACGTCATGTAGTATTACTTTATGACGTATGACGTCATGTAGTATTACTTTATGACGTATGACGTCATGTAGTATTACTTTATGACGTATGACGTCATGTAGTATTTCGTTACAACGTATGACGTTATGCAGTATTACGATATAACGTATGACGTTATGCGGTATTAGGTTATAACTTATGACGTTATGGAGTATTACGTTATAACGTATGACGTCATGTGGTATTACGTTATTACGAATAACGTTATATTATGTTACGTCATGTAGTATTACTTTATGACGTATGACGTCATGTAGTATTACTTTATGACGTATGACGTCATGTAGTATTACTTTATGACGTATGACGTCATGTAGTATTACTTTATGACGTATGACGTCATGTAGTATTACTTTATGACGTATGACGTCATGTAGTATTTCGTTATAACGTATGACGTTATGCAGTATTACGATATAACGTATGACGTTATGCAGTATTAGGTTATAACGTATGACGTCATGTAGTATTACTTTATGACGTATGACGTCATGTAGTATTACTTTATGACGTATGACGTCATGTAGTATTTCGTTTTAACGTACAACGTTATATAGAATTACGATATAACGCACAACGTTATGTCGTATTACGTTATAACTTATCATGTCATGTAGTATTACGTTATAACGTATGACGTTATGTAGTATTACGTTATTACGAATAACGTTATATTGTGTAACTTTATAACGTATGACCTTATGTTGTATTACGATATAACGTATAAAGACATGTAGTATTACGTTATAACGTATGACGTCATGTGGTATTACGTTATTACGAATATCGTAATATTGTATTACTTTATGACGTATGACGTCATGTAGTATTACTATATGACGTATGACGTCATGTAGTATTACTATATGACGTATGACGTCATGTAGTATTAGGTTATAACGTATGAAGTTATGTATTATTACGATATAACGTATGACGTTAAGCAGTATTAGGTTATAACGTATGACGTTATGTAGTATTAGGTTATAACGTATGGCGTTATGTAGTATTACGATATAACGTATGACGTTATGCAGTACTACGTTATAACGTATGACGTTATGTAGTGTTACGTTATAATGTATGACGTTATGTAGCATTACGGTATTTCGAACAACGTTGTATTGTGTTACTTTATAACGTATGACGTTATGTAGTGTTACGTTATAACGTATGACGCCGTGTAGTATTACGTTATAAGTATAACATTATGTAGTATCACGTTATAGCGTATGACGTCATGTAGTATTACGTTATTACGAATATCGTAATATTGTGTTACTTTATGACGTATGACGTCATGTAATATTGCTTTATGACGTATGACGTCATGTAGTATTTCCTTATAAGGTATGACGTTATGTAGTATTACGATATAACGTATGACGTTATGCAGTACTACGTTATAACGTATGACTTTATGTAGTGTTACGTTATAACGTATGACGTTATGTATTAGTACGATATAACGTATGACGTTATGCAGTATGAGGTTATAACGTATGACGTCATGTAGTTTTGCGTTATAACGTATGACGTCATGTAGTATTAGGTTATAACGTATGCCGTCATGTAGTATTACGTTATAACATATGACGTCATGTAGTAATACGATATAACGTACAACGTTATATAGAATTACGATATAACGCACAACGTTATGTCGTATTACGTTATAACGTATCATGTCATGTAGTATTACGTTATTACGAATAACGTTATATTGTGTTACCTTATAACGTGTGACCTTTTGTTGTATTACGTTATAACGTATAAAGACATGTAGTATTACGTTGTAACGTATGACGTCATGTAGTATTACTTTATGACGTATGACGTCATGTAGTATTATGTTATAACATATGCCGTCATGTAGTATTACGTTATAACATATGACGTCATGTAATATTACGATATAACGTACAGCGTTATATAGAATTACGATATAACGCACAACGTTATGTCGTATTACGTTATACCGTATGACGTTATATTGTGTTACTTTATGACGTATGACGTCATGTAGTATTACTTTATGACGTATGCCGTCATGTAGTATTGCGTTATAACATATGACGTCATGTAGTAATACGATATAACGTACAACGTTATATAGAATTACGATATAACGCACAACGTTATGTCGTATTACGTTATAACGTATCATGTCATGTAGTATTACGTTATAACGAATGACGTTATGGAGTATTACGTTATAACGTATGACGCCATGTGGTATTAGGTTATCACGAATAACGTTATATTATGTTACTTTATGACATATGACGTCATGTAGTATTACTTTATGACGTATGACGTCATGTAGGATTACTTTATGACGTATGACGTCATGTAGTATTACTTTATGACGTATGACGTCATGTAGTATTACTTTATGACGTATGACGTCATGTAGTATTTCGTTATAACGTATGACGTTATGCAGTATTACGATATAACGTATGACGGTATGCAGTATTACGTTATGACGTATGACGTTATGCAGTATTACGATATAAGGTATGACGGTATGCAGTATTACGTTATAACGTATGACGTTATGCAGTATTACGTTATAACGTATGACGTTATGTATTAGTACGATATAACGTATGACGTTATGCAGTATGAGGTTATAGCGTATGACGTCATGTAGTTTTGCGTTATAACGTATGACGTCATGTAGTATTACGATGTAACGTACAACGTTATGCAGTATTAGGTTATAACGTATGACGTTATGGAGTATTACGTTATTACGTATGACGTCATGTGGTATTACGTTATTACGAATAACGTTATATTGTGTAACTTTATAACGTATGACCTTACGTTGTATTACGTTATAACGTATAAAGACATGTAGTATTACGTTATGACGTATGACGTCATGTGGTATTACTTTATGACGTATGACGTCAGGTAGTATTACTTTATGACGTATGACGTCATGTAGTATTACTTTATGACGTATGACGTCATGTAGTATTACTTTATGACGTATGACGTCATGTAGTATTTCGTTATAACGTATGACGTTATGCAGTATTACGATATAACGTACAACGTTATGCAGTATTAGGTTATAACGTATGACGTTATGGAGTATTACGTTATTACGTATGACGTCATGTGGTATTACGTTATTACGAATAACGTTATATTGTGTTATTTTATAACGTATGACCTTATGTTGTATTACGTTATAACGTATAAAGGCATGTAGTATTACGTTGTAACGTACGGCGTCATGTAGAATTACGTTATAACGTATTCCGTCATGTAGTATTACGTTATAACATATGACGTCATGTAGTATTACGATATAACGTACAACGTTATATAGAATTACGATATAACGCACAACGTTATGTCGTATTACGTTATAACTTATCATGTCATGTAGTATTACGTTATAACGTATGACGTTATGTAGTATTACGTTATTACGAATAACGTTATATTGTGTAACTTTATAACGTATGACCTTACGTTGTATTACGTTATAACGTATAAAGACATGTAGTATTACGTTATGACGTATGACGTCATGTGGTATTACTTTATGACGTATGACGTCAGGTAGTATTACTTTATGACGTATGACGTCATGTAGTATTACTTTATGACGTATGACGTCATGTAGTATTACTTTATGACGTATGACGTCATGTAGTATTTCGTTATAACGTATGACGTTATGCAGTATTACGATATAACGTACAACGTTATGCAGTATTAGGTTATAACGTATGACGTTATGGAGTATTACGTTATTACGTATGACGTCATGTGGTATTACGTTATTACGAATAACGTTATATTGTGTTATTTTATAACGTATGACCTTATGTTGTATTACGTTATAACGTATAAAGGCATGTAGTATTACGTTGTAACGTACGGCGTCATGTAGAATTACGTTATAACGTATTCCGTCATGTAGTATTACGTTATAACATATGACGTCATGTAGTATTACGATATAACGTACAACGTTATATAGAATTACGATATAACGCACAACGTTATGTCGTATTACGTTATAACTTATCATGTCATGTAGCATTTCGTTATAACGTATGACGTTATGCAGTATTACGATATAACGTACAACGTTATGCAGTATTAGGTTATAACGTATGACGTTATGGAGTATTACGTTATAACGTATGACGCCATGTGGTATTACGTTATTACGAGTAACGTTATATTATGTTACTTTATGACATATGACGTCATGTAGTATTACTTTATGACGTATGACGTCATGTAGGATTACTTTATGACGTATGACGTCATGTAGTATTACTTTATGACGTATGACGTCATGTAGTATTACTATATGACGTATGACGTGATGTAGTATTACTATATGACGTATGACGTCATGTAGTATTAGGTTATAACGTATGAAGTTATGTATTATTACGATATAACGTATGACGTTAAGCAGTATTAGGTTATAACGTATGACGTTATGTAGTATTAGGTTATAACGTATGGCGTTATGTAGTATTACGATATAACGTATGACGTTATGCAGTACTACGTTATAACGTATGACGTTATGTAGTGTTACGTTATAATGTATGACGTTATGTAGCATTACGGTATTTCGAACAACGTTGTATTGTGTTACTTTATAACGTATGACGTTATGTAGTGTTACGTTATAACGTATGACGCCGTGTAGTATTACGTTATAAGTATAACATTATGTAGTATCACGTTATAGCGTATGACGTCATGTAGTATTACGTTATTACGAATATCGTAATATTGTGTTACTTTATGACGTATGACGTCATGTAATATTGCTTTATGACGTATGACGTCATGTAGTATTTCCTTATAAGGTATGACGTTATGTAGTATTACGATATAACGTATGACGTTATGCAGTACTACGTTATAACGTATGACTTTATGTAGTGTTACGTTATAACGTATGACGTTATGTATTAGTACGATATAACGTATGACGTTATGCAGTATGAGGTTATAACGTATGACGTCATGTAGTTTTGCGTTATAACGTATGACGTCATGTAGTATTAGGTTATAACGTATGCCGTCATGTAGTATTACGTTATGACATATGACGTCATGTAGTAATACGATATAACGTACAACGTTATATAGAATTACGATATAACGCACAACGTTATGTCGTATTACGTTATAACGTATCATGTCATGTAGTATTACGTTATTACGAATAACGTTATATTGTGTTACCTTATAACGTGTGACCTTTTGATGTATTACGTTATAACGTATAAAGACATGTAGTATTACGTTGTAACGTATGACGTCATGTAGTATTACTTTATGACGTATGACGTCATGTAGTATTATGTTATAACATATGCCGTCATGTAGTATTACGTTATAACATATGACGTCATGTAATATTACGATATAACGTACAGCGTTATATAGAATTACGATATAACGCACAACGTTATGTCGTATTACGTTATACCGTATGACGTTATATTGTGTTACTTTATGACGTATGACGTCATGTAGTATTACTTTATGACGTATGCCGTCATGTAGTATTACGTTATAACATATGACGTCATGTAGTAATACGATATAACGTACAACGTTATATAGAATTACGATATAACGCACAACGTTATGTCGTATTACGTTATAACGTATCATGTCATGTAGTATTACGTTATAACGAATGACGTTATGGAGTATTACGTTATAACGTATGACGCCATGTGGTATTAGGTTATTACGAATAACGTTATATTATGTTACTTTATGACATATGACGTCATGTAGTATTACTTTATGACGTATGACGTCATGTAGGATTACTTTATGACGTATGACGTCATGTAGGATTACTTTATGACGTATGACGTCATGTAGTATTACTTTATGACGTATGACGTCATGTAGTATTACTTTATGACGTATGACGTCATGTAGTATTTCGTTATAACGTATGACGTCATGTGGTATTACGTTATTACGAATAACGTTATATTGTGTTATTTTATAACGTATGACCTTATGTTGTATTACGTTATAACGTATAAAGGCATGTAGTATTACGTTGTAACGTACGGCGTCATGTAGAATTACGTTATAACGTATTCCGTCATGTAGTATTACGTTATAACATATGACGTCATGTAGTATTACGATATAACGTACAACGTTATATAGAATTACGATATAACGCACAACGTTATGTCGTATTACGTTATAACTTATCATGTCATGTAGTATTACGTTATAACGTATGACGTTATGTAGTATTACGTTATTACGAATAGCGTTATATTGTGTAACTTTATAACGTATGACCTTACGTTGTATTACGTTATAACGTATAAAGACATGTAGTATTACGTTATGACGTATGACGTCATGTGGTATTACTTTATGACGTATGACGTCAGGTAGTATTACTTTATGACGTATGACGTCATGTAGTATTACTTTATGACGTATGACGTCATGTAGTATTACTTTATGACGTATGACGTCATGTAGTATTTCGTTATAACGTATGACGTTATGCAGTATTACGATATAACGTACAACGTTATGCAGTATTAGGTTATAACGTATGACGTTATGGAGTATTACGTTATTACGTATGACGTCATGTGGTATTACGTTATTACGAATAACGTTATATTGTGTTATTTTATAACGTATGACCTTATGTTGTATTACGTTATAACGTATAAAGGCATGTAGTATTACGTTGTAACGTACGGCGTCATGTAGAATTACGTTATAACGTATTCCGTCATGTAGTATTACGTTATAACATATGACGTCATGTAGTATTACGATATAACGTACAACGTTATATAGAATTACGATATAACGCACAACGTTATGTCGTATTACGTTATAACTTATCATGTCATGTAGTATTACGTTATAACATATGACGTCATGTAGTATTACGATATAACGTACAACGTTATATAGAATTACGATATAACGCACAACGTTATGTCGTATTACGTTATAACTTATCATGTCATGTAGTATTTCGTTATAACGTATGACGTTATGCAGTATTACGATATAACGTACAACGTTATGCAGTATTAGGTTATAACGTATGACGTTATGGAGTATTACGTTATAACGTATGACGCCATGTGGTATTACGTTATTACGAGTAACGTTATATTATGTTACTTTATGACATATGACGTCATATAGTATTACTTTATGACGTATGACGTCATGTAGGATTACTTTATGACGTATGACGTCATGTAGTATTACTTTATGACGTATGACGTCATGTAGTATTACTATATGACGTATGACGTCATGTAGTATTACTATATGACGTATGACGTCATGTAGTATTAGGTTATAACGTATGAAGTTATGTATTATTACGATATAACGTATGACGTTAAGCAGTATTAGGTTATAACGTATGACGTTATGTAGTATTAGGTTATAACGTATGGCGTTATGTAGTATTACGATATAACGTATGACGTTATGCAGTACTACGTTATAACGTATGACGTTATGTAGTGTTACGTTATAATGTATGACGTTATGTAGCATTACGGTATTTCGAACAACGTTGTATTGTGTTACTTTATAACGTATGACGTTATGTAGTGTTACGTTATAACGTATGACGCCGTGTAGTATTACGTTATA
Organism: Bombus terrestris; assembly: GCF_910591885.1. Taxonomy (NCBI): domain Eukaryota; kingdom Metazoa; phylum Arthropoda; class Insecta; order Hymenoptera; family Apidae; genus Bombus; species Bombus terrestris. The sequence continues at coordinate 1,214,712 of NW_025963556.1, forward strand.
AGTATAACATTATGTAGTATCACGTTATAGCGTATGACGTCATGTAGTATTACGTTATTACGAATATCGTAATATTGTGTTACTTTATGACGTATGACGTCATGTACTATTGCTTTATGACGTATGACGTCATGTAGTATTTCCTTATAAGGTATGACGTTATGTAGTAATACGATATAACGTATGACGTTATGCAGTACTACGTTATAACGTATGACTTTATGTAGTGTTACGTTATAACGTATGACGTTATGTATTAGTACGATATAACGTATGACGTTATGCAGTATGAGGTTATAACGTATGACGTCATGTAGTTTTGCGTTATAACGTATGACGTCATGTAGTATTAGGTTATAACGTATGCCGTCATGTAGTATTACGTTATAACATATGACGTCATGTAGTAATACGATATAACGTACAACGTTATATAGAATTACGATATAACGCACAACGTTATGTCGTATTACGTTATAACGTATCATGTCATGTAGTATTACGTTATTACGAATAACGTTATATTGTGTTACCTTATAACGTGTGACCTTTTGTTGTATTACGTTATAACGTATAAAGACATGTTGTATTACGTTATAACGTATAAAGGCATGTAGTATTACGTTGTTACGTACGGCGTCATGTAGAATTACGTTATAACGTATTCCGTCATGTAGTATTACGTTATAACATATGACGTCATGTAGTATTACGATATAACGTACAACGTTATATAGAATTACGATATAACGCACAACGTTATGTCGTATTACGTTATAACTTATCATGTCATGTAGTATTACGTTATAACGTATGACGTTATGTAGTATTATGTTATTACGAATAACGTTATATTGTGTAACTTTATAACGTATGACCTTACGTTGTATTACGTTATAACGTATGACGTCATGTAGTATTACTTTATGACGTATGACGTCATGTAGTATTACTTTATGACGTATGACGTCATGTAGTATTACTTTATGACGTATGACGTCATGTAGTATTTCGTTATAACGTATGACGTTATGCAGTATTACGATATAACGTATGACGTTATGCGGTATTAGGTTATAACTTATGACGTTATGGAGTATTACGTTATAACGTATGACGTCATGTGGTATTACGTTATTACGAATAACGTTACATTATGTTACGTCATGTAGTATTACTTTATGACGTATGACGTCATGTAGTATTACTTTATGACGTATGACGTCATGTAGTATTACTTTATGACGTATGACGTCATGTAGTATTACTTTATGACGTATGACGTCATGTAGTATTACTTTATGACGTATGACGTCATGTAGTATTACTTTATGACGTATGACGTCATGTAGTATTTCGTTATAACGTATGACGTTATGCAGTATTACGATATAACGTATGACGTTATGCAGTATTAGGTTATAACGTATGACGTCATGTAGTATTACTTTATGACGTATGACGTCATGTAGTATTACTTTATGACGTATGACGTCATGTAGTATTTCGTTTTAACGTACAACGTTATATAGAATTACGATATAACGCACAACGTTATGTCGTATTACGTTATAACTTATCATGTCATGTAGTATTACGTTATAACGTATGACTTTATGTAGTATTACGTTATTACGAATAACGTTATAGTGTGTAACTTTATAACGTATGACCTTATGTTGTATTACGTTATAACGTATAAAGACATGTAGTATTACGTTATAACGTATGACGTCATGTGGTATTACGTTATTACGAATATCGTAATATTGTATTACTTTATGACGTATGACGTCATGTAGTATTACTATATGACGTATGACGTCATGTAGTATTACTATATGACGTATGACGTCATGTAGTATTACTATATGACGTATGACGTCATGTAGTATTAGGTTATAACGTATGAAGTTATGTATTATTACGATATAACGTATGACGTTAAGCAGTATTAGGTTATAACGTATGACGTTATGTAGTATTAGGTTATAACGTATGGCGTTATGTAGTATTACGATATAACGTATGACGTTATGCAGTACTACGTTATAACGTATGACGTTATGTAGTGTTACGTTATAATGCATGACGTTATGTAGCATTACGGTATTTCGAACAACGTTGTATTGTGTTACTTTATAACGTATGACGTTATGTAGTGTTACGTTATAACGTATGACGCCGTGTAGTATTACGTTATAAGTATAACATTATGTAGTATCACGTTATAGCGTATGACGTCATGTAGTATTACGTTATTACGAATATCGTAATATTGTGTTACTTTATGACGTATGACGTCATGTAATATTGCTTTATGACGTACGACGTCATGTAGTATTTCCTTATAAGGTATGACGTTATGTAGTATTACGATATAACGTATGACGTTATGCAGTACTACGTTATAACGTATGACTTTATGTAGTGTTACGTTATAACGTATGACGTTATGTATTAGTACGATATAACGTATGACGTTATGCAGTATGAGGTTATAACGTATGACGTCATGTAGTTTTGCGTTATAACGTATGACGTCATGTAGTATTAGGTTATAACGTATGCCGTCATGTAGTATTACGTTATAACATATGACGTCATGTAGTAATACGATATAACGTACAACGTTATATAGAATTACGATATAACGCACAACGTTATGTCGTATTACGTTATAACTTATCATGTCATGTAGTATTACGTTATTACGAATAACGTTATATTGTGTTACCTTATAACGTGTGACCTTTTGTTGTATTACGTTATAACGTATAAAGACATGTAGTATTACGTTGTAACGTATGACGTCATGTAGTATTACTTTATGACGTATGACGTCATGTAGTATTATGTTATAACATATGCCGTCATGTAGTATTACGTTATAACATATGACGTCATGTAATATTACGATATAACGTACAGCGTTATATAGAATTACGATATAACGCACAACGTTATGTCGTATTACGTTATACCGTATGACGTTATATTGTGTTACTTTATGACGTATGACGTCATGTAGTATTACTTTATGACGTATGCCGTCATGTAGTATTACGTTATAACATATGACGTCATGTAGTAATACGATATAACGTACAACGTTATATAGAATTACGATATAACGCACAACGTTATGTCGTATTACGTTATAACGTATCATGTCATGTAGTATTACGTTATAACGTATGACGTTATGGAGTATTACGTTATAACGTATGACGCCATGTGGTATTAGGTTATCACGAATAACGTTATATTATGTTACTTTATGACATATGACGTCATGTAGTATTACTTTATGACGTATGACGTCATGTAGGATTACTTTATGACGTATGACGTCATGTAGTATTACTTTATGACGTATGACGTCATGTAGTATTACTTTATGACGTATGACGTCATGTAGTATTTCGTTATAACGTATGACGTTATGCAGTATTACGATATAACGTATGACGGTATGCAGTATTACGTTATGACGTATGACGTTATGCAGTATTACGATATAAGGTATGACGGTATGCAGTATTACGTTATAACGTATGACGTTATGCAGTATTACGTTATAACGTATGACGTTATGTATTAGTACGATATAACGTATGACGTTATGCAGTATGAGGTTATAGCGTATGACGTCATGTAGTTTTGCGTTATAACGTATGACGTCATGTAGTATTACGATATAACGTACAACGTTATGCAGTATTAGGTTATAACGTATGACGTTATGGAGTATTACGTTATTACGTATGACGTCATGTGGTATTACGTTATTACGAATAACGTTATATTGTGTTATTTTATAACGTATGACCTTATGTTGTAATACGTTATAACGTATAAAGGCATGTAGTATTACGTTGTAACGTACGGCGTCATGTAGAATTACGTTATAACGTATTCCGTCATGTAGTATTAAGTTATAACATATGACGTCATGTAGTATTACGATATAACGTACAACGTTATATAGAATTACGATATAACGCACAACGTTATGTCGTATTACGTTATAACTTATCATGTCATGTAGTATTACGTTATAACGTATGACGTTATGTAGTATTACGTTATTACGAATAACGTTATATTGTGTAACTTTATAACGTATGACCTTACGTTGTATTACGTTATAACGTATAAAGACATGTAGTATTACGTTATGACGTATGACGTCATGTGGTATTACTTTATGACGTATGACGTCAGGTAGTATTACTTTATGACGTATGACGTCATGTAGTATTACTTTATGACGTATGACGTCATGTAGTATTACTTTATGACGTATGACGTCATGTAGTATTTCGTTATAACGTATGACGTTATGCAGTATTACGATATAACGTACAACGTTATGCAGTATTAGGTTATAACGTATGACGTTATGGAGTATTACGTTATTACGTATGACGTCATGTGGTATTACGTTATTACGAATAACGTTATATTGTGTTATTTTATAACGTATGACCTTATGTTGTATTACGTTATAACGTATAAAGGCATGTAGTATTACGTTGTAACGTACGGCGTCATGTAGAATTACGTTATAACGTATTCCGTCATGTAGTATTACGTTATAACATATGACGTCATGTAGTATTACGATATAACGTACAACGTTATGTAGAATTACGATATAACGCACAACGTTATGTCGTATTACGTTATAACTTATCATGTCATGTAGTATTACGTTATAACATATGACGTCATGTAGTATTACGATATAACGTACAACGTTATATAGAATTACGATATAACGCACAACGTTATGTCGTATTACGTTATAACTTATCATGTCATGTAGTATTTCGTTATAACGTATGACGTTATGCAGTATTACGATATAACGTACAACGTTATGCAGTATTAGGTTATAACGTATGACGTTATGGAGTATTACGTTATAACGTATGACGCCATGTGGTATTACGTTATTACGAGTAACGTTATATTATGTTACTTTATGACATATGACGTCATGTAGTATTACTTTATGACGTATGACGTCATGTAGGATTACTTTATGACGTATGACGTCATGTAGTATTACTTTATGACGTATGACGTCATGTAGTATTACTATATGACGTATGACGTCATGTAGTATTACTATATGACGTATGACGTCATGTAGTATTAGGTTATAACGTATGAAGTTATGTATTATTACGATATAACGTATGACGTTAAGCAGTATTAGGTTATAACGTATGACGTTATGTAGTATTAGGTTATAACGTATGGCGTTATGTAGTATTACGATATAACGTATGACGTTATGCAGTACTACGTTATAACGTATGACGTTATGTAGTGTTACGTTATAATGTATGACGTTATGTAGCATTACGGTATTTCGAACAACGTTGTATTGTGTTACTTTATAACGTATGACGTTATGTAGTGTTACGTTATAACGTATGACGCCGTGTAGTATTACGTTATAAGTATAACATTATGTAGTATCACGTTATAGCGTATGACGTCATGTAGTATTACGTTATTACGAATATCGTAATATTGTGTTACTTTATGACGTATGACGTCATGTAATATTGCTTTATGACGTATGACGTCATGTAGTATTTCCTTATAAGGTATGACGTTATGTAGTATTACGATATAACGTATGACGTTATGCAGTACTACGTTATAACGTATGACTTTATGTAGTGTTACGTTATAACGTATGACGTTATGTATTAGTACGATATAACGTATGACGTTATGCAGTATGAGGTTATAACGTATGACGTCATGTAGTTTTGCGTTATAACGTATGACGTCATGTAGTATTAGGTTATAACGTATGCCGTCATGTAGTATTACGTTATAACATATGACGTCATGTAGTAATACGATATAACGTACAACGTTATATAGAATTACGATATAACGCACAACGTTATGTCGTATTACGTTATAACGTATCATGTCATGTAGTATTACGTTATTACGAATAACGTTATATTGTGTTACCTTATAACGTGTGACCTTTTGTTGTATTACGTTATAACGTATAAAGACATGTAGTATTACGTTGTAACGTATGACGTCATGTAGTATTACTTTATGACGTATGACGTCATGTAGTATTATGTTATAACATATGCCGTCATGTAGTATTACGTTATAACATATGACGTCATGTAATATTACGATATAACGTACAGCGTTATATAGAATTACGATATAACGCACAACGTTATGTCGTATTACGTTATACCGTATGACGTTATATTGTGTTACTTTATGACGTATGACGTCATGTAGTATTACTTTATGACGTATGCCGTCATGTAGTATTACGTTATAACATATGACGTCATGTAGTAATACGATATAACGTACAACGTTATATAGAATTACGATATAACGCACAACGTTACGTCGTATTACGTTATAACGTATCATGTCATGTAGTATTACGTTATAACGAATGACGTTATGGAGTATTACGTTATAACGTATGACGCCATGTGGTATTAGGTTATTACGAATAACGTTATATTATGTTACTTTATGACATATGACGTCATGTAGTATTACTTTATGACGTATGACGTCATGTAGGATTACTTTATGACGTATGACGTCATGTAGTATTACTTTATGACGTATGACGTCATGTAGTATTACTTTATGACGTATGACGTCATGTAGTATTTCGTTATAACGTATGACGTTATGCAGTATTACGATATAACGTATGACGGTATGCAGTATTACGTTATGACGTATGACGTTATGCAGTATTACGATATAACGTATGACGGTATGCAGTATTACGTTATAACCTATGACGTTATGCAGTATTACGTTATAACGTATGACGTTATGTATTAGTACGATATAACGTATGACGTTATGCAGTATGAGGTTATAGCGTATGACGTCATGTAGTTTTGCGTTATAACGTATGACGTCATGTAGTATTACGATATAACGTACAACGTTATGCAGTATTAGGTTATAACGTATGACGTTATGGAGTATTACGTTATTACGTATGACGTCATGTGGTAATACGTTATTACGAATAACGTTATATTGTGTTATTTTATAACGTATGACCTTATGTTGTATTACGTTATAACGTATGACGTCATGTAGTATTACTTTATGACGTATGACGTCATGTAGTATTATGTTATAACATATGCCGTCATGTAGTATTACGTTATAACATATGACGTCATGTAATATTACGATATAACGTACAGCGTTATATAGAATTACGATATAACGCACAACGTTATGTCGTATTACGTTATACCGTATGACGTTATATTGTGTTACTTTATGACGTATGACGTCATGTAGTATTACTTTATGACGTATGCCGTCATGTAGTATTACGTTATAACATATGACGTAATGTAGTATTACTTTATGACGTATGACGTCATGTAGTATTACTTTATGACGTATGACGTCATGTAGTATTACTTTATGACGTATGACGTCATGTAGTATTTCGTTATAACGTATGACGTTATGCAGTATTACGATATAACGTATGACGTTATGCGGTATTAGGTTATAACTTATGACGTTATGGAGTATTACGTTATAACGTATGACGTCATGTGGTATTACGTTATTACGAATAACGTTATATTATGTTACGTCATGTAGTATTACTTTATGACGTATGACGTCATGTAGTATTACTTTATGACGTATGACGTCATGTAGTATTACTTTATGACGTATGACGTCATGTAGTATTACTTTATGACGTATGACGTCATGTAGTATTTCGTTATAACGTATGACGTTATGCAGTATTACGATATAACGTATGACGTTGTGCAGTATTAGGTTATAACGTATGACGTCATGTAGTATTACTTTATGACGTATGACGTCATGTAGTATTTCGTTTTAACGTACAACGTTATATAGAATTACGATATAACGCACAACGTTATGTCGTATTACGTTATAACTTATCATGTCATGTAGTATTACGTTATAACGTATGACGTTATGCAGTATTACGTTATTACGAATAACGTTATATTGTGTAACTTTATAACGTATGACCTTATGTTGTATTACGTTATAACGTATAAAGACATGTAGTATTACGTTATAACGTATGACGTCATGTGGTATTACGTTATTACGAATATCGTAATATTGTATTACTTTATGACGTATGACGTCATGTAGTATTACTATATGACGTATGACGTCATGTAGTATTACTATATGACGTATGACGTCATGTAGTATTAGGTTATAACGTATGAAGTTATGTATTATTACGATATAACGTATGACGTTAAGCAGTATTAGGTTATAACGTATGATGTTATGTAGTATTAGGTTATAACGTATGGCGTTATGTAGTATTACGATATAACGTATGACGTTATGCAGTACTACGTTATAACGTATGACGTTATGTAGTGTTACGTTATAATGTATGACGTTATGTAGCATTACGGTATTTCGAACAACGTTGTATTGTGTTACTTTATAACGTATGACGTTATGTAGTGTTACGTTATAACGTATGACGCCGTGTAGTATTACGTTATAAGTATAACATTATGTAGTATCACGTTATAGCGTATGACGTCATGTAGTATTACGTTATTACGAATATCGTAATATTGTGTTACTTTATGACGTATGACGTCATGTAATATTGCTTTATGACGTATGACGTCATGTAGTATTTCCTTATAACGTATGACGTTATGTAGTATTACGATATAACGTATGACGTCATGTAGTATTACTTTATGACGTATGACGTCATGTAGTATTACTTTATGACGTATGACGTCATGTAGTATTACTTTATGACTTATGACGTCATGTAGTATTACTTTATGACGTATGACGTCATGTAGTATTACTTTATGACGTATGACGTCATGTAGTATTACCTTATGACGTATGACGTCATGTAGTATTTCGTTATAACGTATGACGTTATGCAGTATTACGATATAACGTATGACGTTATGCGGTATTAGGTTATAACGTATGACGTTATGGAGTATTACGTTATAACGTATGACGTCATGTGGTATTACGTTATTACGAATAACGTTATATTATGTTACGTCATGTAGTATTACTTTATGACGTATGACGTCATGTAGTATTACTTTATGACGTATGACGTCATGTAGTATTACTTTATGACGTATGACGTCATGTAGTATTACTTTATGAAGTATGACGTCATGTAGTATTACTTTATGACGTATGACGTCATGTAGTATTTCGTTATAACGTATGACGTTATGCAGTATTACGATATAACGTATGACGTTATGCAGTATTAGGTTATAACGTATGACGTCATGTAGTATTACTTTATGACGTATGACGTCATGTAGTATTACTTTATGACGTATGACGTCATGCAGTATTTCGTTTTAACGTACAACGTTATATAGAATTACGATATAACGCACAACGTTATGTCGTATTACGTTATAACTTATCATGTCATGTAGTATTACGTTATAACGTATGACTTTATGTAGTATTACGTTATTACGAATAACGTTATATTGTGTAACTTTATAACGTATGACCTTATGTTGTATTACGTTATAACGTATAAAGACATGTAGTATTACGTTATAACGTATGACGTCATGTGGTATTACGTTATTACGAATATCGTAATATTGTATTACTTTATGACGTATGACGTCATGTAGTATTACTATATGACGTATGACGTCATGTAGTATTACTATATGACGTATGACGTCATGTAGTATTAGGTTATAACGTATGAAGTTATGTATTATTACGATATAACGTATGACGTTAAGCAGTATTAGGTTATATCGTATGACGTTATGTAGTATTAGGTTATAACGTATGGCGTTATGTAGTATTACGATATAACGTATGACGTTATGCAGTACTACGTTATAACGTATGACGTTATGTAGTGTTACGTTATAATGTATGACGTTATGTAGCATTACGGTATTTCGAACAACGTTGTATTGTGTTACTTTATAACGTATGACGTTATGTAGTGTTACGTTATAACGTATGACGCCGTGTAGTATTACGTTATAAGTATAACATTATGTAGTATCACGTTATAGCGTATGACGTCATGTAGTATTACGTTATTACGAATATCGTAATATTGTGTTACTTTATGACGTATGACGTCATGTAATATTGCTTTATGACGTATGACGTCATGTAGTATTTCCTTATAACGTATGACGTTATGTAGTATTACGATATAACGTATGACGTTATGCAGTACTACGTTATAACGTATGACTTTATGTAGTGTTACGTTATAACGTATGACGTTATGTATTAGTACGATATAACGTATGACGTTATGCAGTATGAGGTTATAACGTATGACGTCATGTAGTTTTGCGTTATAACGTATGACGTCATGTAGTATTAGGTTATAACGTATGCCGTCATGTAGTATTACGTTATAACATATGACGTCATGTAGTAATACGATATAACGTACAACGTTATATAGAATTACGATATAACGCACAACGTTATGTCGTATTACGTTATAACGTATCATGTCATGTAGTATTACGTTATTACGAATAACGTTATATTGTGTTACCTTATAACGTGTGACCTTTTGTTGTATTACGTTATAACGTATAAAGACATGTAGTATTACGTTGTAACGTATGACGTCATGTAGTATTACTTTATGACGTATGACGTCATGTAGTATTATGTTATAACATATGCCGTCATGTAGTATTACGTTATAACATATGACGTCATGTAATATTACGATATAACGTACAGCGTTATATAGAATTACGATATAACGCACAACGTTATGTCGTATTACGTTATACCGTATGACGTTATATTGTGTTACTTTATGACGTATGACGTCATGTAGTATTACTTTATGACGTATGCCGTCATGTAGTATTACGTTATAACATATGACGTCATGTAGTAGTACGATATAACGTACAACGTTATATAGAATTACGATATAACGCACAACGTTATGTCGTATTACGTTATAACGTATCATGTCATGTAGTATTACGTTATAACGAATGACGTTATGGAGTATTACGTTATAACGTATGACGCCATGTGGTATTAGGTTATTACGAATAACGTTATATTATGTTACTTTATGACATATGACGTCATGTAGTATTACTTTATGACGTATGACGTCATGTAGGATTACTTTATGACGTATGACGTCATGTAGGATTACTTTATGACGTATGACGTCATGTAGTATTACTTTATGACGTATGACGTCATGTAGTATTTCGTTATAACGTATGACGTTATGCAGTATTACGATATAACGTATGACGGTATGCAGTATTACGTTATAACGTATGACGTTATGCAGTATTACGATATAACGTATGACGGTATGCAGTATTACGTTATAACGTATGACGTTATGCAGTATTACGTTATAACGTATGACGTTATGTATTAGTACGATATAACGTATGACGTTATGCAGTATGAGGTTATAGCGTATGACGTCATGTAGTTTTGCGTTATAACGTATGACGTCATGTAGTATTACGATATAACGTACAACGTTATGCAGTATTAGGTTATAACGTATGACGTTATGGAGTATTACGTTATTACGTATGACGTCATGTGGTATTACGTTATTACGAATAACGTTATATTGTGTTATTTTATAACGTATGACCTTATGTTGTATTACGTTATAACGTATAAAGGCATGTAGTATTACGTTGTAACGTACGGCGTCATGTAGAATTACGTTATAACGTATTCCGTCATGTAGTATTACGTTATAACATATGACGTCATGTAGTATTACGATATAACGTACAACGTTATATAGAATTACGATATAACGCACAACGTTATGTCGTATTACGTTATAACTTATCATGTCATGTAGTATTACGTTATAACGTATGACGTTATGTAGTATTACGTTATTACGAATAACGTTATATTGTGTAACTTTATAACGTATGACCTTACGTTGTATTACGTTATAACGTATAAAGACATGTAGTATTACGTTATGACGTATGACGTCATGTAGTATTACTTTATGACGTATGACGTCATGTAGTATTACTTTATGACGTATGACGTCATGTAGTATTACTTTATGACGTATGACGTCATGTAGTATTTCGTTACAACGTATGACGTTATGCAGTATTACGATATAACGTATGACGTTATGCGGTATTAGGTTATAACTTATGACGTTATGGAGTATTACGTTATAACGTATGACGTCATGTGGTATTACGTTATTACGAATAACGTTATATTATGTTACGTCATGTAGTATTACTTTATGACGTATGACGTCATGTAGTATTACTTTATGACGTATGACGTCATGTAGTATTACTTTATGACGTATGACGTCATGTAGTATTACTTTATGACGTATGACGTCATGTAGTATTACTTTATGACGTATGACGTCATGTAGTATTACTTTATGACGTATGACGTCATGTAGTATTTCGTTATAACGTATGACGTTATGCAGTATTACGATATAACGTATGACGTTATGTAGTATTAGGTTATAACGTATGACGTCATGTAGTATTACTTTATGACGTATGACGTCATGTAGTATTACTTTATGACGTATGACGTCATGTAGTATTTCGTTTTAACGTACAACGTTATATAGAATTACGATATAACGCACAACGTTATGTCGTATTACGTTATAACTTATCATGTCATGTAGTATTACGTTATAACGTATGACGTTATGTAGTATTACGTTATTACGAATAACGTTATATTGTGTAATTTTATAACGTATGACCTTATGTTGTATTACGATATAACGTATAAAGACATGTAGTATTACGTTATAACGTATGACGTCATGTGGTATTACGTTATTACGAATATCGTAATATTGTATTACTTTATGACGTATGACGTCATGTAGTATTACTATATGACGTATGACGTCATGTAGTATTACTATATGACGTATGACGTCATGTAGTATTACTATATGACGTATGACGTCATGTAGTATTAGGTTATAACGTATGAAGTTATGTATTATTACGATATAACGTATGACGTTAAGCAGTATTAGGTTATAACGTATGACGTTATGTAGTATTAGGTTATAACGTATGGCGTTATGTAGTATTACGATATAACGTATGACGTTATGCAGTACTACGTTATAACGTATGACTTTATGTAGTGTTACGTTATAACGTATGACGTTATGTATTAGTACGATATAACGTATGACGTTATGCAGTATGAGGTTATAACGTATGACGTCATGTAGTTTTGCGTTATAACGTATGACGTCATGTAGTAATACGATATAACGTACAACGTTATATAGAATTACGATATAACGCACAACGTTATGTCGTATTACGTTATAACGTATCATGTCATGTAGTATTACGTTATTACGAATAACGTTATATTGTGTTACCTTATAACGTGTGACCTTTTGTTGTATTACGTTATAACGTATAAAGACATGTAGTATTACGTTGTAACGTATGACGTCATGTAGTATTACTTTATGACGTATGACGTCATGTAGTATTATGTTATAACGTATGCCGTCATGTAGTATTACGTTATAACATATGACGTCATGTAGTAATACGATATAACGTACAACGTTATATAGAATTACGATATAACGCACAACGTTATGTCGTATTACGTTATAACGTATCATGTCATGTAGTATTACGTTATTACGAATAACGTTATATTGTGTTACCTTATAACGTGTGACCTTTAGTTGTATTACGTTATAACGTATAAAGACATGTTGTATTACGTTATAACGTATAAAGGCATGTAGTATTACGTTGTTACGTACGGCGTCATGTAAAATTAAGTTATAACGTATTCCGTCATGTAGTATTACGTTATAACATATGACGTCATGTAGTATTACGATATAACGTACAACGTTATATAGAATTACGATATAACGCACAACGTTATGTCGTATTACGTTATAACTTATCATGTCATGTAGTATTACGTTATAACGTATGACGTTATGTAGTATTATGTTATTACGAATAACGTTATATTGTGTAACTTTATAACGTATGACCTTACGTTGTATTACGTTGTAACGTATGACGTCATGTAGTATTACTTTATGACGTATGACGTCATGTAGTATTACTTTATGACGTATGACGTCATGTAGTATTTCGTTATAACGTATGACGTTATGCAGTATTACGATATAACGTATGACGTTATGCGGTATTAGGTTATAACTTATGACGTTATGGAGTATTACGTTATAACGTATGACGTCATGTGGTATTACGTTATTACGAATAACGTTACATTATGTTACGTCATGTAGTATTACTTTATGACGTATGACGTCATGTAGTATTACTTTATGACGTATGACGTCATGTAGTATTACTTTATGACGTATGACGTCATGTAGTATTACTTTATGACGTATGACGTCATGTAGTATTACTTTATGACGTATGACGTCATGTAGTATTACTTTATGACGTATGACGTCATGTAGTATTTCGTTATAACGTATGACGTTATGCAGTATTACGATATAACGTATGACGTTATGCAGTATTAGGTTATAACGTATGACGTCATGTAGTATTACTTTATGACGTATGACGTCATGTAGTATTACTTTATGACGTATGACGTCATGCAGTATTTCGTTTTAACGTACAACGTTATATAGAATTACGATATAACGCACAACGTTATGTCGTATTACGTTATAACTTATCATGTCATGTAGTATTACGTTATAACGTATGACTTTATGTAGTATTACGTTATTACGAATAACGTTATATTGTGTAACTTTATAACGTATGACCTTATGTTGTATTACGTTATAACGTATAAAGACATGTAGTATTACGTTATAACGTATGACGTCATGTGGTATTACGTTATTACGAATATCGTAATATTGTATTACTTTATGACGTATGACGTCATGTAGTATTACTATATGACGTATGACGTCATGTAGTATTACTATATGACGTATGACGTCATGTAGTATTACTATATGACGTATGACGTCATGTAGTATTAGGTTATAACGTATGAAGTTATGTATTATTACGATATAACGTATGACGTTAAGCAGTATTAGGTTATAACGTATGACGTTATGTAGTATTAGGTTATAACGTATGGCGTTATGTAGTATCACGATATAACGTATGACGTTATGCAGTACTACGTTATAACGTATGACGTTATGTAGTGTTACGTTATAATGTATGACGTTATGTAGCATTACGGTATTTCGAACAACGTTGTATTGTGTTACTTTATAACGTATGACGTTATGTAGTGTTACGTTATAACGTATGACGCCGTGTAGTATTACGTTATAAGTATAACATTATGTAGTATCACGTTATAGCGTATGACGTCATGTAGTATTACGTTATTACGAATATCGTAATATTGTGTTACTTTATGACGTATGACGTCATGTAATATTGCTTTATGACGTATGACGTCATGTAGTATTTCCTTATAACGTATGACGTTATGTAGTATTACGATATAACGTATGACGTTATGCAGTACTACGTTATAACGTATGACTTTATGTAGTGTTACGTTATAACGTATGACGTTATGTATTAGTACGATATAACGTATGACGTTATGCAGTATGAGGTTATAACGTATGACGTCATGTAGTTTTGCGTTATAACGTATGACGTCATGTAGTATTAGGTTATAACGTATGCCGTCATGTAGTATTACGTTATAACATATGACGTCATGTAGTAATACGATATAACGTACAACGTTATATAGAATTACGATATAACGCACAACGTTATGTCGTATTACGTTATAACGTATCATGTCATGTAGTATTACGTTATTACGAATAACGTTATATTGTGTTACCTTATAACGTGTGACCTTTTGTTGTATTACGTTATAACGTATAAAGACATGTAGTATTACGTTGTAACGTATGACGTCATGTAGTATTACTTTATGACGTATGACGTCATGTAGTATTATGTTATAACATATGCCGTCATGTAGTATTACGTTATAACATATGACGTCATGTAATATTACGATATAACGTACAGCGTTATATAGAATTACGATATAACGCACAACGTTATGTCGTATTACGTTATACCGTATGACGTTATATTGTGTTACTTTATGACGTATGACGTCATGTAGTATTACTTTATGACGTATGCCGTCATGTAGTATTACGTTATAACATATGACGTCATGTAGTAATACGATATAACGTACAACGTTATATAGAATTACGATATAACGCACAACGTTATGTCGTATTACGTTATAACGTATCATGTCATGTAGTATTACGTTATAACGAACGACGTTATGGAGTATTACGTTATAACGTATGACGCCATGTGGTATTAGGTTATTACGAATAACGTTATATTATGTTACTTTATGACATATGACGTCATGTAGTATTACTTTATGACGTATGACGTCATGTAGGATTACTTTATGACGTATGACGTCATGTAGTATTACTTTATGACGTATGACGTCATGTAGTATTACTTTATGACGTATGACGTCATGTAGTATTTCGTTATAACGTATGACGTTATGCAGTATTACGATATAACGTATGACGGTATGCAGTATTACGTTATAACGTATGACGTTATGCAGTATTACGATATAACGTATGACGGTATGCAGTATTACGTTATAACGTATGACGTTATGCAGTATTACGTTATAACGTATGACGTTATGTATTAGTACGATATAACGTATGACGTTATGCAGTATGAGGTTATAGCGTATGACGTCATGTAGTTTTGCGTTATAACGTATGACGTCATGTAGTATTACGATATAACGTACAACGTTATGCAGTATTAGGTTATAACGTATGACGTTATGGAGTATTACGTTATTACGTATGACGTCATGTGGTATTACGTTATTACGAATAACGTTATATTGTGTTATTTTATAACGTATGACCTTATGTTGTATTACGTTATAACGTATAAAGGCATGTAGTATTACGTTGTAACGTACGGCGTCATGTAGAATTACGTTATAACGTATTCCGTCATGTAGTATTACGTTATAACATACGACGTCATGTAGTATTACGATATAACGTACAACGTTATATAGAATTACGATATAACGCACAACGTTATGTCGTATTACGTTATAACTTATCATGTCATGTAGTATTACGTTATAACGTATGACGTTATGTAGTATTACGTTATTACGAATAACGTTATATTGTGTAACTTTATAACGTATGACCTTACGTTGTAGTACGTTATAACGTATGACGTCATGTAGTATTACTTTATGACGTATGACGTCATGTAGTATTACTTTATGACGTATGACGTCATGTAGTATTACTTTATGACGTATGACGTCATGTAGTATTACTTTATGACGTATGACGTCATGTAGTATTACTTTATGACGTATGACGTCATGTAGTATTTCGTTATAACGTATGACGTTATGCAGTATTACGATATAACGTATGACGTTATGCGGTATTAGGTTATAACTTATGACGTTATGGAGTATTACGTTATAACATATGACGTCATGTGGTATTACGTTATTACGAATAACGTTATATTATGTTACGTCATGTAGTATTACTTTATGACGTATGACGTCATGTAGTATTACTTTATGACGTATGACGTCATGTAGTATTACTTTATGACGTATGACGTCATGTAGTATTACTTTATGACGTATGACGTCATGTAGTATTACTTTATGACGTATGACGTCATGTAGTATTACTTTATGACGTATGACGTCATGTAGTATTTCGTTATAACGTATGACGTTATGCAGTATTACGATATAACGTATGACGTTATGCAGTATTAGGTTATAACGTATGACGTCATGTAGTATTACTTTATGACGTATGACGTCATGTAGTATTACTTTATGACGTATGACGTCATGTAGTATTTCGTTTTAACGTACAACGTTATATAGAATTACGATATAACGCACAACGTTATGTCGTATTACGTTATAACTTATCATGTCATGTAGTATTACGTTATAACGTATGACGTTATGTAGTATTACGTTATTACGAATAACGTTATATTGTGTAACTTTATAACGTATGACCTTATGTTGTATTACGATATAACGTATAAAGACATGTAGTATTACGTTATAACGTATGACGTCATGTGGTATTACGTTATTACGAATATCGTAATATTGTATTACTTTATGACGTATGACGTCATGTAGTATTACTATATGACGTATGACGTCATGTAGTATTACTATATGACGAATGACGTCATGTAGTATTAGGTTATAACGTATGAAGTTATGTATTATTACGATATAACGTATGACGTTAAGCAGTATTAGGTTATAACGTATGACGTTATGTAGTATTAGGTTATAACGTATGGCGTTATGTAGTATTACGATATAACGTATGACGTTATGCAGTACTACGTTATAACGTATGACTTTATGTAGTGTTACGTTATAACGTATGACGTTATGTATTAGTACGATATAACGTATGACGTTATGCAGTATGAGGTTATAACGTATGACGTCATGTAGTTTTGCGTTATAACGTATGACGTCATGTAGTAATACGATATAACGTACAACGTTATATAGAATTACGATATAACGCACAACGTTATGTCGTATTACGTTATAACGTATCATGTCATGTAGTATTACGTTATTACGAATAACGTTATATTGTGTTACCTTATAACGTGTGACCTTTTGTTGTATTACGTTATAACGTATAAAGACATGTAGTATTACGTTGTAACGTATGACGTCATGTAGTATTACTTTATGACGTATGACGTCATGTAGTATTATGTTATAACGTATGCCGTCATGTAGTATTACGTTATAACATATGACGTCATGTAGTAATACGATATAACGTACAACGTTATATAGAATTACGATATAACGCACAACGTTATGTCGTATTACGTTATAACGTATCATGTCATGTAGTATTACGTTATTACGAATAACGTTATATTGTGTTACCTTATAACGTGTGACCTTTAGTTGTATTACGTTATAACGTATAAAGACATGTTGTATTACGTTATAACGTATAAAGGCATGTAGTATTACGTTGTTACGTACGGCGTCATGTAGAATTACGTTATAACGTATTCCGTCATGTAGTATTACGTTATAACATATGACGTCATGTAGTATTACGATATAACGTACAACGTTATATAGAATTACGATATAACGCACAACGTTATGTCGTATTACGTTATAACTTATCATGTCATGTAGTATTACGTTATAACGTATGACGTTATGTAGTATTACGTTATTACGAATAACGTTATATTGTGTAACTTTATAACGTATGACCTTACGTTGTATTACGTTATAACGTACGACGTCATGTAGTATTACTTTATGACGTATGACGTCATGTAGTATTACTTTATGACGTATGACGTCATGTAGTATTTCGTTATAACGTATGACGTTATGCAGTATTACGATATAACGTATGACGTTATGCGGTATTAGGTTATAACTTATGACGTTATGGAGTATTACGTTATAACGTATGACGTCATGTGGTATTACGTTATTACGAATAACGTTACATTATGTTACGTCATGTAGTATTACTTTATGACGTATGACGTCATGTAGTATTACTTTATGACGTATGACGTCATGTAGTATTACTTTATGACGTATGACGTCATGTAGTATTACTTTATGACGTATGACGTCATGTAGTATTACTTTATGACGTATGACGTCATGTAGTATTACTTTATGACGTATGACGTCATGTAGTATTTCGTTATAACGTATGACGTTATGCAGTATTACGATATAACGTATGACGTTATGCAGTATTAGGTTATAACGTATGACGTCATGTAGTATTACTTTATGACGTATGACGTCATGTAGTATTACTTTATGACGTATGACGTCATGCAGTATTTCGTTTTAACGTACAACGTTATATAGAATTACGATATAACGCACAACGTTATGTCGTATTACGTTATAACTTATCATGTCATGTAGTATTACGTTATAACGTATGACTTTATGTAGTATTACGTTATTACGAATAACGTTATATTGTGTAACTTTATAACGTATGACCTTATGTTGTATTACGTTATAACGTATAAAGACATGTAGTATTACGTTATAACGTATGACGTCATGTGGTATTACGTTATTACGAATATCGTAATATTGTATTACTTTATGACGTATGACGTCATGTAGTATTACTATATGACGTATGACGTCATGTAGTATTACTATATGACGTATGACGTCATGTAGTATTAGGTTATAACGTATGAAGTTATGTATTATTACGATATAACGTATGACGTTAAGCAGTATTAGGTTATAACGTATGACGTTATGTAGTATTAGGTTATAACGTATGGCGTTATGTAGTATCACGATATAACGTATGACGTTATGCAGTACTACGTTATAACGTATGACGTTATGTAGTGTTACGTTATAATGTATGACGTTATGTAGCATTACGGTATTTCGAACAACGTTGTATTGTGTTACTTTATAACGTATGACGTTATGTAGTGTTACGTTATAACGTATGACGCCGTGTAGTATTACGTTATAAGTATAACATTATGTAGTATCACGTTATAGCGTATGACGTCATGTAGTATTACGTTATTACGAATATCGTAATATTGTGTTACTTTATGACGTATGACGTCATGTAATATTGCTTTATGACGTATGACGTCATGTAGTATTTCCTTATAACGTATGACGTTATGTAGTATTACGATATAACGTATGACGTTATGCAGTACTACGTTATAACGTATGACTTTATGTAGTGTTACGTTATAACGTATGACGTTATGTATTAGTACGATATAACGTATGACGTTATGCAGTATGAGGTTATAACGTATGACGTCATGTAGTTTTGCGTTATAACGTATGACGTCATGTAGTATTAGGTTATAACGTATGCCGTCATGTAGTATTACGTTATAACATATGACGTCATGTAGTAATACGATATAACGTACAACGTTATATAGAATTACGATATAACGCACAACGTTATGTCGTATTACGTTATAACGTATCATGTCATGTAGTATTACGTTATTACGAATAACGTTATATTGTGTTACCTTATAACGTGTGACCTTTTGTTGTATTACGTTATAACGTATAAAGACATGTAGTATTACGTTGTAACGTATGACGTCATGTAGTATTACTTTATGACGTATGACGTCATGTAGTATTATGTTATAACATATGCCGTCATGTAGTATTACGTTATAACATATGACGTCATGTAATATTACGATATAACGTACAGCGTTATATAGAATTACGATATAACGCACAACGTTATGTCGTATTACGTTATACCGTATGACGTTATATTGTGTTACTTTATGACGTATGACGTCATGTAGTATTACTTTATGACGTATGCCGTCATGTAGTATTACGTTATAACATATGACGTCATGTAGTAATACGATATAACGTACAACGTTATATAGAATTACGATATAACGCACAACGTTATGTCGTATTACGTTATAACGTATCATGTCATGTAGTATTACGTTATAACGAACGACGTTATGGAGTATTACGTTATAACGTATGACGCCATGTGGTATTAGGTTATTACGAATAACGTTATATTATGTTACTTTATGACATATGACGTCATGTAGTATTACTTTATGACGTATGACGTCATGTAGGATTACTTTATGACGTATGACGTCATGTAGTATTACTTTATGACGTATGACGTCATGTAGTATTACTTTATGACGTATGACGTCATGTAGTATTTCGTTATAACGTATGACGTTATGCAGTATTACGATATAACGTATGACGGTATGCAGTATTACGTTATAACGTATGACGTTATGCAGTATTACGATATAACGTATGACGGTATGCAGTATTACGTTATAACGTATGACGTTATGCAGTATTACGTTATAACGTATGACGTTATGTATTAGTACGATATAACGTATGACGTTATGCAGTATGAGGTTATAGCGTATGACGTCATGTAGTTTTGCGTTATAACGTATGACGTCATGTAGTATTACGATATAACGTACAACGTTATGCAGTATTAGGTTATAACGTATGACGTTATGGAGTATTACGTTATTACGTATGACGTCATGTGGTATTACGTTATTACGAATAACGTTATATTGTGTTATTTTATAACGTATGACCTTATGTTGTATTACGTTATAACGTATAAAGGCATGTAGTATTACGTTGTAACGTACGGCGTCATGTAGAATTACGTTATAACGTATTCCGTCATGTAGTATTACGTTATAACATACGACGTCATGTAGTATTACGATATAACGTACAACGTTATATAGAATTACGATATAACGCACAACGTTATGTCGTATTACGTTATAACTTATCATGTCATGTAGTATTACGTTATAACGTATGACGTTATGTAGTATTACGTTATTACGAATAACGTTATATTGTGTAACTTTATAACGTATGACCTTACGTTGTAGTACGTTATAACGTATGACGTCATGTAGTATTACTTTATGACGTATGACGTCATGTAGTATTACTTTATGACGTATGACGTCATGTAGTATTACTTTATGACGTATGACGTCATGTAGTATTACTTTATGACGTATGACGTCATGTAGTATTACTTTATGACGTATGACGTCATGTAGTATTTCGTTATAACGTATGACGTTATGCAGTATTACGATATAACGTATGACGTTATGCGGTATTAGGTTATAACTTATGACGTTATGGAGTATTACGTTATAACATATGACGTCATGTGGTATTACGTTATTACGAATAACGTTATATTATGTTACGTCATGTAGTATTACTTTATGACGTATGACGTCATGTAGTATTACTTTATGACGTATGACGTCATGTAGTATTACTTTATGACGTATGACGTCATGTAGTATTACTTTATGACGTATGACGTCATGTAGTATTACTTTATGACGTATGACGTCATGTAGTATTACTTTATGACGTATGACGTCATGTAGTATTTCGTTATAACGTATGACGTTATGCAGTATTACGATATAACGTATGACGTTATGCAGTATTAGGTTATAACGTATGACGTCATGTAGTATTACTTTATGACGTATGACGTCATGTAGTATTTCGTTTTAACGTACAACGTTATATAGAATTACGATATAACGCACAACGTTATGTCGTATTACGTTATAACTTATCATGTCATGTAGTATTACGTTATAACGTATGACGTTATGTAGTATTACGTTATTACGAATAACGTTATATTGTGTAACTTTATAACGTATGACCTTATGTTGTATTACGTTATAACGTATAAAGACATGTAGTATTACGTTATAACGTATGACGTCATGTGGTATTACGTTATTACGAATATCGTAATATTGTATTACTTTATGACGTATGACGTCATGTAGTATTACTATATGACGTATGACGTCATGTAGTATTACTATATGACGTATGACGTCATGTAGTATTAGGTTATAACGTATGAAGTTATGTATTATTACGATATAACGTATGACGTTAAGCAGCATTAGGTTATAACGTATGACGTTATGTAGTATTAGGTTATAACGTATGGCGTTATGTAGTATTACGATATAACGTATGACGTTATGCAGTACTACGTTATAACGTATGACGTTATGTAGTGTTACGTTATAATGTATGACGTTATGTAGCATTACGGTATTTCGAACAACGTTGTATTGTTTTACTTTATAACGTATGACGTTATGTAGTGTTACGTTATAACGTATGACGCCGTGTAGTATTACGTTATAAGTATAACATTATGTAGTATCACGTTATAGCGTATGACGTCATGTAGTATTACGTTATTACGAATATCGTAATATTGTGTTACTTTATGACGTATGACGTCATGTAATATTGCTTTATGACGTATGACGTCATGTAGTATTTCCTTATAACGTATGACGTTATGTAGTATTACGATATAACGTATGACGTTATGCAGTACTACGTTATAACGTATGACTTTATGTAGTGTTACGTTATAACGTATGACGTTATGTATTAGTACGATATAACGTATGACGTTATGCAGTATGAGGTTATAACGTATGACGTCATGTAGTTTTGCGTTATAACGTATGACGTCATGTAGTATTAGGTTATAACGTATGCCGTCATGTAGTATTACGTTATAACATATGACGTCATGTAGTAATACGATATAACGTACAACGTTATATAGAATTACGATATAACGCACAACGTTATGTCGTATTACGTTATAACGTATCATGTCATGTAGTATTACGTTATTACGAATAACGTTATATTGTGTTACCTTATAACGTGTGACCTTTTGTTGTATTACGTTATAACGTATAAAGACATGTAGTATTACGTTGTAACGTATGACGTCATGTAGTATTACTTTATGACGTATGACGTCATGTAGTATTATGTTATAACATATGCCGTCATGTAGTATTACGTTATAACATATGACGTCATGTAATATTACGATATAACGTACAGCGTTATATAGAATTACGATATAACGCACAACGTTATGTCGTATTACGTTATACCGTATGACGTTATATTGTGTTACTTTATGACGTATGACGTCATGTAGTATTACTTTATGACGTATGCCGTCATGTAGTATTACGTTATAACATATGACGTCATGTAGTAATACGATATAACGTACAACGTTATATAGAATTACGATATAACGCACAACGTTATGTCGTATTACGTTATAACGTATCATGTTATGTAGTATTACGTTATAACGAATGACGTTATGGAGTATTACGTTATAACGTATGACGCCATGTGGTATTAGGTTATCACGAATAACGTTATATTATGTTACTTTATGACATATGACGTCATGTAGTATTACTTTATGACGTATGACGTCATGTAGGATTACTTTATGACGTATGACGTCATGTAGTATTACTTTATGACGTATGACGTCATGTAGTATTACTTTATGACGTATGACGTCATGTAGTATTTCGTTATAACGTATGACGTTATGCAGTATTACGATATAACGTATGACGGTATGCAGTATTACGTTATAACGTATGACGTTATGCAGTATTACGATATAACGTATGACGGTATGCAGTATTACGTTATAACGTATGACGTTATGCAGTATTACGTTATAACGTATGACGTTATGTATTAGTACGATATAACGTATGACGTTATGCAGTATGAGGTTATAGCGTATGACGTCATGTAGTTTTGCGTTATAACGTATGACGTCATGTAGTATTACGATATAACGTACAACGTTATGCAGTATTAGGTTATAACGTATGACGTTATGGAGTATTACGTTATTACGTATGACGTCATGTGGTATTACGTTATTACGAATAACGTTATATTGTGTTATTTTATAACGTATGACCTTATGTTGTATTACGTTATAACGTATAAAGGCATGTAGTATTACGTTGTAACGTACGGCGTCATGTAGAATTACGTTATAACGTATTCCGTCATGTAGTATTACGTTATAACATATGACGTCATGTAGTATTACGATATAACGTACAACGTTATATAGAATTACGATATAACGCACAACGTTATGTCGTATTACGTTATAACTTATCATGTCATGTAGTATTACGTTATAACGTATGACGTTATGTAGTATTACGTTATTACGAATAACGTTATATTGTGTAACTTTATAACGTATGACCTTACGTTGTATTACGTTATAACGTATAAAGACATGTAGTATTACGTTATGACGTATGACGTCATGTGGTATTACTTTATGACGTATGACGTCAGGTAGTATTACTTTATGACGTATGACGTCATGTAGTATTACTTTATGACGTATGACGTCATGTAGTATTACTTTATGACGTATGACGTCATGTAGTATTTCGTTATAACGTATGACGTTATGCAGTATTACGATATAACGTACAACGTTATGCAGTATTAGGTTATAACGTATGACGTTATGGAGTATTACGTTATTACGTATGACGTCATGTGGTATTACGTTATTACGAATAACGTTATATTGTGTTATTTTATAACGTATGACCTTATGTTGTATTACGTTATAACGTATAAAGGCATGTAGTATTACGTTGTAACGTACGGCGTCATGTAGAATTACGTTATAACGTATTCCGTCATGTAGTATTACGTTATAACATATGACGTCATGTAGTATTACGATATAACGTACAACGTTATATAGAATTACGATATAACGCACAACGTTATGTCGTATTACGTTATAACTTATCATGTCATGTAGTATTACGTTATAACATATGACGTCATGTAGTATTACGATATAACGTACAACGTTATATAGAATTACGATATAACGCACAACGTTATGTCGTATTACGTTATAACTTATCATGTCATGTAGTATTTCGTTATAACGTATGACGTTATGCAGTATTACGATATAACGTACAACGTTATGCAGTATTAGGTTATAACGTATGACGTTATGGAGTATTACGTTATAACGTATGACGCCATGTGGTATTACGTTATTACGAGTAACGTTATATTATGTTACTTTATGACATATGACGTCATGTAGTATTACTTTATGACGTATGACGTCATGTAGGATTACTTTATGACGTATGACGTCATGTAGTATTAGTTTATGACGTATGGCGTCATGTAGTATTACTATATGACGTATGACGTCATGTAGTATTACTATATGACGTATGACGTCATGTAGTATTAGGTTATAACGTATGAAGTTATGTATTATTACGATATAACGTATGACGTTAAGCAGTATTAGGTTATAACGTATGACGTTATGTAGTATTAGGTTATAACGTATGGCGTTATGTACTATTACGATATAACGTATGACGTTATGCAGTACTACGTTATAACGTATGACGTTATGTAGTGTTACGTTATAATGTATGACGTTATGTAGCATTACGGTATTTCGAACAACGTTGTATTGTGTTACGTTATAACGTATGACGTTATGTAGTGTTACGTTATAACGTATGACGCCGTGTAGTATTACGTTATAAGTATAACATTATGTAGTATCACGTTATAGCGTATGACGTCATGTAGTATTACGTTATTACGAATATCGTAATATTGTGTTACTTTATGACGTATGACGTCATGTAATATTGCTTTATGACGTATGACGTCATGTAGTATTTCCTTATAAGGTATGACGTTATGTAGTATTACGATATAACGTATGACGTTATGCAGTACTACGTTATAACGTATGACTTTATGTAGTGTTACGTTATAACGTATGACGTTATGTATTAGTACGATATAACGTATGACGTTATGCAGTATGAGGTTATAACGTATGACGTCATGTAGTATTACTTTATGACGTATGACGTCATGTAGTATTTCGTTTTAACGTACAACGTTATATAGAATTACGATATAACGCACAACGTTATGTCGTATTACGTTATAACTTATCATGTCATGTAGTATTACGTTATAACGTATGACGTTATGTAGTATTACGTTATTACGAATAACGTTATATTGTGTAACTTTATAACGTATGACCTTATGTTGTATTACGTTATAACGTATAAAGACATGTAGTATTACGTTATAACGTATGACGTCATGTGGTATTACGTTATTACGAATATCGTAATATTGTATTACTTTATGACGTATGACGTCATGTAGTATTACTATATGACGTATGACGTCATGTAGTATTACTATATGACGTATGACGTCATGTAGTATTACTATATGACGTATGACGTCATGTAGTATTACTATATGACGTATGACGTCATGTAGTATTAGGCTATAACGTATGAAGTTATGTATTATTACGATATAACGTATGACGTTAAGCAGTATTAGGTTATAACGTATGACGTTATGTAGTATTAGGTTATAACGTATGGCGTTATGTAGTATTACGATATAACGTATGACGTTATGCAGTACTACGTTATAACGTATGACGTTATGTAGTGTTACGTTATAATGTATGACGTTATGTAGCATTACGGTATTTCGAACAACGTTGTATTGTGTTACTTTATAACGTATGACGTTATGTAGTGTTACGTTATAACGTATGACGCCGTGTAGTATTACGTTATAAGTATAACATTATGTAGTATCACGTTATAGCGTATGACGTCATGTAGTATTACTTTATGACTTATGACGTCATGTAGTATTACTTTATGACGTATGACGTCATGTAGTATTACTTTATGACGTATGACGTCATGTAGTATTACTTTATGACGTATGACGTCATGTAGTATTTCGTTATAACGTATGACGTTATGCAGTATTACGATATAACGTATGACGTTATGCGGTATTAGGTTATAACTTATGACGTTATGGAGTATTACGTTATAACGTATGACGTCATGTGGTATTACGTTATTACGAATAACGTTATATTATGTTACGTCATGTAGTATTACTTTATGACGTATGACGTCATGTAGTATTACTTTATGACGTATGACGTCATGTAGTATTACTTTATGACGTATGACGTCATGTAGTATTACTTTATGACGTATGACGTCATGTAGTATTACTTTATGACGTATGACGTCATGTAGTATTTCGTTATAACGTATGACGTTATGCAGTATTACGATATAACGTATGACGTTATGCAGTATTAGGTTATAACGTATGACGTCATGTAGTATTACTTTATGACGTATGACGTCATGTAGTATTACTTTATAACGTATGACGTCATGTAGTATTTCGTTTTAACGTACAACGTTATATAGAATTACGATATAACGCACAACGTTATGTCGTATTACGTTATAACTTATCATGTCATGTAGTATTACGTTATAACGTATGACTTTATGTAGTATTACGTTATTACGAATAACGTTATATTGTGTAACTTTATAACGTATGACCTTATGTTGTATTACGTTATAACGTATAAAGACATGTAGTATTACGTTATAACGTATGACGTCATGTGGTATTACGTTATTACGAATATCGTAATATTGTATTACTTTATGACGTATGACGTCATGTAGTATTACTATATGACGTATGACGTCATGTAGTATTACTATATGACGTATGACGTCATGTAGTATTAGGTTATAACGTATGAAGTTATGTATTATTACGATATAACGTATGGCGTTAAGCAGTATTAGGTTATAACGTATGACGTTATGTAGTATTAGGTTATAACGTATGGCGTTATGTAGTATTACGATATAACGTATGACGTTATGCAGTACTACGTTATAACGTATGACGTTATGTAGTGTTACGTTATAACGTATGACGCCGTGTAGTATTACGTTATAAGTATAACATTATGTAGTATCACGTTATAGCGTATGACGTCATGTAGTATTACGTTATTACGAATATCGTAATATTGTGTTACTTTATGACGTATGACGTCATGTAATATTGCTTTATGACGTATGACGTCATGTAGTATTTCCTTATAACGTATGACGTTATGTAGTATTACGATATAACGTATGACGTTATGCAGTACTACGTTATAACGTATGACTTTATGTAGTGTTACGTTATAACGTATGACGTTATGTATTAGTACGATATAACGTATGACGTAATGCAGTATGAGGTTATAACGTATGACGTCATGTAGTTTTGCGTTATAACGTATGACGTCATGTAGTATTAGGTTATAACGTATGCCGTCATGTAGTATTACGTTATAACATATGACGTCATGTAGTAATACGATATAACGTACAACGTTATATAGAATTACGATATAACGCACACCGTTATGTCGTATTACGTTATAACGTATCATGTCATGTAGTATTACGTTATTACGAATAACGTTATATTGTGTTACCTTATAACGTGTGACCTTTTGTTGTATTACGTTATAACGTATAAAGACATGTAGTATTACGTTGTAACGTATGACGTCATGTAGTATTACTTTATGACGTATGACGTCATGTAGTATTATGTTATAACATATGCCGTCATGTAGTATTACGTTATAACATATGACGTCATGTAATATTACGATATAACGTACAGCGTTATATATAATTACGATATAACGCACAACGTTATGTCGTATTACGTTATACCGTATGACGTTATATTGTGTTACTTTATGACGTATGACGTCATGTAGTATTACTTTATGACGTATGCCGTCATGTAGTATTACGTTATAACATATGACGTCATGTAGTAATACGATATAACGTACAACGTTATATAGAATTACGATATAACGCACAACGTTATGTCGTATTACGTTATAACGTATCATGTCATGTAGTATTACGTTATAACGAATGACGTTATGGAGTATTACGTTATAACGTATGACGCCATGTGGTATTAGGTTATTACGAATAACGTTATATTATGTTACTTTATGACATATGACGTCATGTAGTATTACTTTATGACGTATGACGTCATGTAGGATTACTTTATGACGTATGACGTCATGTAGTATTACTTTATGACGTATGACGTCATGTAGTATTACTTTATGACGTATGACGTCATGTAGTATTTCGTTATAACGTATGACGTTATGCAGTATTACGATATAACGTATGACGGTATGCAGTATTACGTTATAACGTATGACGTTATGCAGTATTACGATATAACGTATGACCTTATGTTGTATTACGTTATAACGTATAAAGGCATGTAGTATTACGTTGTAACGTACGGCGTCATGTAGAATTACGTTATAACGTATTCCGTCATGTAGTATTACGTTAAAACATATGACGTCATGTAGTAATACGATATAACGTACAACGTTATATAGAATTACGATATAACGTACAACGTTATATAGAATTACGATATAACGCACAACGTTATGTCGTATTACGTTATAACTTATCATGTCATGTAGTATTACGTTATAACGTATGACGTTATGTAGTATTACGTTATTACGAATAACGTTATATTGTGTAACTTTATAACGTATGACCTTACGTTGTATTACGTTATAACGTATAAAGACATGTAGTATTACGTTATGACGTATGACGTCATGTAGTATTACTTTATGACGTATGACGTCATGTAGTATTACTTTATGACGTATGACGTCATGTAGTATTACTTTATGACGTATGACGTCATGTAGTATTTCGTTACAACGTATGACGTTATGCAGTATTACGATATAACGTATGACGTTATGCGGTATTAGGTTATAACTTATGACGTTATGGAGTATTACGTTATAACGTATGACGTCATGTGGTATTACGTTATTACGAATAACGTTATATTATGTTACGTCATGTAGTATTACTTTATGACGTATGACGTCATGTAGTATTACTTTATGACGTATGACGTCATGTAGTATTACTTTATGACGTATGACGTCATGTAGTATTTCGTTATAACGTATGACGTTATGCAGTATTACGATATAACGTATGACGTTATGCAGTATTAGGTTATAACGTATGACGTCATGTAGTATTACTTTATGACGTATGACGTCATGTAGTATTACTTTATGACGTATGACGTCATGTAGTATTTCGTTTTAACGTACAACGTTATATAGAATTACGATATAACGCACAACGTTATGTCGTATTACGTTATAACTTATCATGTCATGTAGTATTACGTTATAACGTATGACGTTATGTAGTATTACGTTATTACGAATAACGTTATATTGTGTAACTTTATAACGTATGACCTTATGTTGTATTACGATATAACGTATAAAGACATGTAGTATTACGTTATAACGTATGACGTCATGTGGTATTACGTTATTACGAATATCGTAATATTGTATTACTTTATGACGTATGACGTCATGTAGTATTACTTTATGACGTATGACGTCATGTAGTATTACTTTATGACGTATGACGTCATGTAGTATTTCGTTATAACGTATGACGTTATGCAGTATTACGATATAACGTATGACGTTATGCAGTATTAGGTTATAACGTATGACGTCATGTAGTATTACTTTATGACGTTTGACGTCATGTAGTATTACTTTATAACGTATGACGTCATGTAGTATTTCGTTTTAACGTACAACGTTATATAGAATTACGATATAACGCACAACGTTATGTCGTATTACGTTATAACTTATCATGTCATGTAGTATTACGTTATAACGTATGACTTTATGTAGTATTACGTTATTACGAATAACGTTATATTGTGTAACTTTATAACGTATGACCTTATGTTGTATTACGTTATAACGTATAAAGACATGTAGTATTACGTTATAACGTATGACGTCATGTGGTATTACGTTATTACGAATATCGTAATATTGTATTACTTTATGACGTATGACGTCATGTAGTATTACTATATGACGTATGACGTCATGTAGTATTACTATATGACGTATGACGTCATGTAGTATTAGGTTATAACGTATGAAGTTATGTATTATTACGATATAACGTATGGCGTTAAGCAGTATTAGGTTATAACGTATGACGTTATGTAGTATTAGGTTATAACGTATGGCGTTATGTAGTATTACGATATAACGTATGACGTTATGCAGTACTACGTTATAACGTATGACGTTATGTAGTGTTACGTTATAATGTATGACGTTATGTAGCATTACGGTATTTCGAACAACGTTGTATTGTGTTACTTTATAACGTATGACGTTATGTAGTGTTACGTTATAACGTATGACGCCGTGTAGTATTACGTTATAAGTATAACATTATGTAGTATCACGTTATAGCGTATGACGTCATGTAGTATTACGTTATTACGAATATCGTAATATTGTGTTACTTTATGACGTATGACGTCATGTAATATTGCTTTATGACGTATGACGTCATGTAGTATTTCCTTATAACGTATGACGTTATGTAGTATTACGATATAACGTATGACGTTATGCAGTACTACGTTATAACGTATGACTTTATGTAGTGTTACGTTATAACGTATGACGTTATGTATTAGTACGATATAACGTATGACGTAATGCAGTATGAGGTTATAACGTATGACGTCATGTAGTTTTGCGTTATAACGTATGACGTCATGTAGTATTAGGTTATAACGTATGCCGTCATGTAGTATTACGTTATAACATATGACGTCATGTAGTAATACGATATAACGTACAACGTTATATAGAATTACGATATAACGCACACCGTTATGTCGTATTACGTTATAACGTATCATGTCATGTAGTATTACGTTATTACGAATAACGTTATATTGTGTTACCTTATAACGTGTGACCTTTTGTTGTATTACGTTATAACGTATAAAGACATGTAGTATTACGTTGTAACGTATGACGTCATGTAGTATTACTTTATGACGTATGACGTCATTTAGTATTATGTTATAACATA
The DNA here is from genome assembly GCF_910591885.1 of Bombus terrestris. Taxonomy (NCBI): domain Eukaryota; kingdom Metazoa; phylum Arthropoda; class Insecta; order Hymenoptera; family Apidae; genus Bombus; species Bombus terrestris. Next base: position 1,248,335 of record NW_025963556.1, read on the forward strand.
TGCCGTCATGTAGTATTACGTTATAACATATGACGTCATGTAATATTACGATATAACGTACAGCGTTATATATAATTACGATATAACGCACAACGTTATGTCGTATTACGTTATACCGTATGACGTTATATTGTGTTACTTTATGACGTATGACGTCATGTAGTATTACTTTATGACGTATGCCGTCATGTAGTATTACGTTATAACATATGACGTCATGTAGTAATACGATATAACGTACAACGTTATATAGAATTACGATATAACGCACAACGTTATGTCGTATTACGTTATAACGTATCATGTCATGTAGTATTACGTTATAACGAATGACGTTATGGAGTATTACGTTATAACGTATGACGCCATGTGGTATTAGGTTATTACGAATAACGTTATATTATGTTACTTTATGACATATGACGTCATGTAGTATTACTTTATGACGTATGACGTCATGTAGTATTTCGTTATAACGTATGACGTTATGCAGTATTACGATATAACGTATGACGGTATGCAGTATTACGTTATAACGTATGACGTTATGCAGTATTACGATATAACGTATGACCTTATGTTGTATTACGTTATAACGTATAAAGGCATGTAGTATTACGTTGTAACGTACGGCGTCATGTAGAATTACGTTATAACGTATTCCGTCATGTAGTATTACGTTATAACATATGACGTCATGTAGTATTACGATATAACGTACAACGTTATATAGAATTACGATATAACGCACAACGTTATGTCGTATTACGTTATAACTTATCATGTCATGTAGTATTACGTTATAACGTATGACGTTATGTAGTATTACGTTATTACGAATAACGTTATATTGTGTAACTTTATAACGTATGACCTTACGTTGTATTACGTTATAACGTATAAAGACATGTAGTATTACGTTATGACGTATGACGTCATGTAGTATTACTTTATGACGTATGACGTCATGTAGTATTACTTTATGACGTATGACGTCATGTAGTATTACTTTATGACGTATGACATCATGTAGTATTTCGTTATAACGTATGACGTTATGCAGTATTACGATATAACGTATGACGTTATGCAGTATTAGGTTATAACGTATGACGTCATGTAGTATTACTTTATGACGTATGACGTCATGTAGTATTACTTTATGACGTATGACGTCATGTAGTATTTCGTTTTAACGTACAACGTTATATAGAATTACGATATAACGCACAACGTTATGTCGTATTACGTTATAACTTATCATGTCATGTAGTATTACGTTATAACGTATGACGTTATGTAGTATTACGTTATTACGAATAACGTTATATTGTGTAACTTTATAACGTATGACCTTATGTTGTATTACGATATAACGTATAAAGACATGTAGTATTACGTTATAACGTATGACGTCATGTGGTATTACGTTATTACGAATATCGTAATATTGTATTACTTTATGACGTATGACGTCATGTAGTATTACTATATGACGTATGACGTCATGTAGTATTACTATATGACGTATGACGTCATGTAGTATTAGGTTATAACGTATGAAGTTATGTATTATTACGATATAACGTATGACGTTAAGCAGTATTAGGTTATAACGTATGACGTTATGTAGTATTAGGTTATAACGTATGGCGTTATGTAGTATTACGATATAACGTATGACGTTATGCAGTACTACGTTATAACGTATGACGTTATGTAGTGTTACGTTATAATGTATGACGTTATGTAGCATTACGGTATTTCGAACAACGTTGTATTGTGTTACTTTATAACGTATGACGTTATGTAGTGTTACGTTATAACGTATGACGCCGTGTAGTATTACGTTATAAGTATAACATTATGTAGTATCACGTTATAGCGTATGACGTCATGTAGTATTACGTTATTACGAATATCGTAATATTGTGTTACTTTATGACGTATGACGTCATGTAATATTGCTTTATGACGTATGACGTCATGTAGTATTTCCTTATAAGGTATGACGTTATGTAGTATTACGATATAACGTATGACGTTATGCAGTACTACGTTATAACGTATGACTTTATGTAGTGTTACGTTATAACGTATGACGTTATGTATTAGTACGATATAACGTATGACGTTATGCAGTATGAGGTTATAACGTATGACGTCATGTAGTTTTGCGTTATAACGTATGACGTCATGTAGTATTAGGTTATAACGTATGCCGTCATGTAGTATTACGTTATAACATATGACGTCATGTAGTAATACGATATAACGTACAACGTTATATAGAATTACGATATAACGCACAACGTTATGTCGCATTACGTTATAACGTATCATGTCATGTAGTATTACGTTATTACGAATAACGTTATATTGTGTTACCTTATAACGTGTGACCTTTTGTTGTATTACGTTATAACGTATAAAGACATGTAGTATTACGTTGTAACGTATGACGTCATGTAGTATTACTTTATGACGTATGACGTCATGTAGTATTATGTTATAACATATGCCGTCATGTAGTATTACGTTATAACATATGACGTCATGTAATATTACGATATAACGTACAGCGTTATATAGAATTACGATATAACGCACAACGTTATGTCGTATTACGTTATACCGTATGACGTTATATTGTGTTACTTTATGACGTATGACGTCATGTAGTATTACTTTATGACGTATGCCGTCATGTAGTATTACGTTATAACATATGACGTCATGTAGTAATACGATATAACGTACAACGTTATATAGAATTACGATATAACGCACAACGTTATGTCGTATTACGTTATAACGTATCATGTCATGTAGTATTACGTTATAACGAATGACGTTATGGAGTATTACGTTATAACGTATGACGCCATGTGGTATTAGGTTATCACGAATAACGTTATATTATGTTACTTTATGACATATGACGTCATGTAGTATTACTTTATGACGTATGACGTCATGTAGGATTACTTTATGACGTATGACGTCATGTAGTATTACTTTATGACGTATGACGTCATGTAGTATTACTATATGACGTATGACGTCATGTAGTATTACTATATGACGTATGACGTCATGTAGTATTAGGTTATAACGTATGAAGTTATGTATTATTACGATATAACGTATGACGTTAAGCAGTATTAGGTTATAACGTATGACGTTATGTAGTATTAGGTTATAACGTATGGCGTTATGTAGTATTACGATATAACGTATGACGTTATGCAGTACTACGTTATAACGTATGACGTTATGTAGTGTTACGTTATAATGTATGACGTTATGTAGCATTACGGTATTTCGAACAACGTTGTATTGTGTTACTTTATAACGTATGACGTTATGTAGTGTTACGTTATAACGTATGACGCCGTGTAGTATTACGTTATAAGTATAACATTATGTAGTATCACGTTATAGCGTATGACGTCATGTAGTATTACGTTATTACGAATATCGTAATATTGTGTTACTTTATGACGTATGACGTCATGTAATATTGCTTTATGACGTATGACGTCATGTAGTATTTCCTTATAAGGTATGACGTTATGTAGTATTACGATATAACGTATGACGTTATGCAGTACTACGTTATAACGTATGACTCTATGTAGTGTTACGTTATAACGTATGACGTTATGTATTAGTACGATATAACGTATGACGTTATGCAGTATGAGGTTATAACGTATGACGTCATGTAGTTTTGCGTTATAACGTATGACGTCATGTAGTATTAGGTTATAACGTATGCCGTCATGTAGTATTACGTTATAACATATGACGTCATGTAGTAATACGATATAACGTACAACGTTATATAGAATTACGATATAACGCACAACGTTATGTCGTATTACGTTATAACGTATCATGTCATGTAGTATTACGTTATTACGAATAACGTTATATTGTGTTACCTTATAACGTGTGACCTTTTGTTGTATTACGTTATAACGTATAAAGACATGTAGTATTACGTTGTAACGTATGACGTCATGTAGTATTACTTTATGACGTATGACGTCATGTAGTATTATGTTATAACATATGCCGTCATGTAGTATTACGTTATAACATATGACGTCATGTAATATTACGATATAACGTACAGCGTTATATAGAATTACGATATAACGCACAACGTTATGTCGTATTACGTTATACCGTATGACGTTATATTGTGTTACTTTATGACGTATGACGTCATGTAGTATTACTTTATGACGTATGCCGTCATGTAGTATTACGTTATAACATATGACGTCATGTAGTAATACGATATAACGTACAACGTTATATAGAATTACGATATAACGCACAACGTTATGTCGTATTACGTTATAACGTATCATGTCATGTAGTATTACGTTATAACGAATGACGTTATGGAGTATTACGTTATAACGTATGACGCCATGTGGTATTAGGTTATTACGAATAACGTTATATTATGTTACTTTATGACATATGACGTCATGTAGTATTACTTTATGACGTATGACGTCATGTAGGATTACTTTATGACGTATGACGTCATGTAGTATTACTTTATGACGTATGACGTCATGTAGTATTACTTTATGACGTATGACGTCATGTAGTATTTCGTTATAACGTATGACGTTATGCAGTATTACGATATAACGTATGACGGTATGCAGTATTACGTTATGACGTATGACGTTATGCAGTATTACGATATAACGTATGACGGTATGCAGTATTACGTTATAACGTATGACGTTATGCAGTATTACGTTATAACGTATGACGTTATGTATTAGTACGATATAACGTATGACGTTATGCAGTATGAGGTTATAGCGTATGATGTCATGTAGTTTTGCGTTATAACGTATGACGTCATGTAGTATTACGATATAACGTACAACGTTATGCAGTATTAGGTTATAACGTATGACGTTATGGAGTATTACGTTATTACGTATGACGTCATGTGGTATTACGTTATTACGAATAACGTTATATTGTGTTATTTTATAACGTATGACCTTATGTTGTATTACGTTATAACGTATAAAGGCATGTAGTATTACGTTGTAACGTACGGCGTCATGTAGAATTACGTTATAACGTATTCCGTCATGTAGTATTACGTTATAACATATGACGTCATGTAGTATTACGATATAACGTACAACGTTATATAGAATTACGATATAACGCACAACGTTATGTCGTATTACGTTATAACTTATCATGCCATGTAGTATTACGTTATAACGTATGACGTTATGTAGTATTACGTTATTACGAATAGCGTTATATTGTGTAACTTTATAACGTATGACCTTACGTTGTATTACGTTATAACGTATAAAGACATGTAGTATTACGTTATGACGTATGACGTCATGTGGTATTACTTTATGACGTATGACGTCAGGTAGTATTACTTTATGACGTATGACGTCATGTAGTATTACTTTATGACGTATGACGTCATGTAGTATTACTTTATGACGTATGACGTCATGTAGTATTTCGTTATAACGTATGACGTTATGCAGTATTACGATATAACGTACAACGTTATGCAGTATTAGGTTATAACGTATGACGTTATGGAGTATTACGTTATTACGTATGACGTCATGTGGTATTACGTTATTACGAATAACGTTATATTGTGTTATTTTATAACGTATGACCTTATGTTGTATTACGTTATAACGTATAAAGGCATGTAGTATTACGTTGTAACGTACGGCGTCATGTAGAATTACGTTATAACGTATTCCGTCATGTAGTATTACGTTATAACATATGACGTCATGTAGTATTACGATATAACGTACAACGTTATATAGAATTACGATATAACGCACAACGTTATGTCGTATTACGTTATAACTTATCATGTCATGTAGTATTACGTTATAACATATGACGTCATGTAGTATTACGATATAACGTACAACGTTATATAGAATTACGATATAACGCACAACGTTATGTCGTATTACGTTATAACTTATTATGTCATGTAGTATTTCGTTATAACGTATGACGTTATGCAGTATTACGATATAACGTACAACGTTATGCAGTATTAGGTTATAACGTATGACGTTATGGAGTATTACGTTATAACGTATGACGCCATGTGGTATTACGTTATTACGAGTAACGTTATATTATGTTACTTTATGACATATGACGTCATGTAGTATTACTTTATGACGTATGACGTCATGTAGGATTACTTTATGACGTATGACGTCATGTAGTATTACTTTATGACGTATGACGTCATGTAGTATTACTATATGACGTATGACGTCATGTAGTATTACTATATGACGTATGACGTCATTAGTATTAGGTTATAACGTATGAAGTTATGTATTATTACGATATAACGTATGACGTTAAGCAGTATTAGGTTATAACGTATGACGTTATGTAGTATTAGGTTATAGCGTATGGCGTTATGTAGTATTACGATATAACGTATGACGTTATGCAGTACTACGTTATAACGTATGACGTTATGTAGTGTTACGTTATAATGTATGACGTTATGTAGCATTACGGTATTTCGAACAACGTTGTATTGTGTTACTTTATAACGTATGACGTTATGTAGTGTTACGTTATAACGTATGACGCCGTGTAGTATTACGTTATAAGTATAACATTATGTAGTATCACGTTATAGCGTATGACGTCATGTAGTATTACGTTATTACGAATATCGTAATATTGTGTTACTTTATGACGTATGACGTCATGTAGTATTATGTTATAACATATGCCGTCATGTAGTATTACGTTATAACATATGACGTCATGTAATATTACGATATAACGTACAGCGTTATATAGAATTACGATATAACGCACAACGTTATGTCGTATTACGTTATACCGTATGACGTTGTATTGTGTTACTTTATGACGTATGACGTCATGTAGTATTACTTTATGACGTATGCCGTCATGTAGTATTACGTTATAACATATGACGTCATGTAGTAATACGATATAACGTACAACGTTATATAGAATTACGATATAACGCACAACGTTATGTCGTATTACGTTATAACGTATCATGTCATGTAGTATTACGTTATAACGAATGACGTTATGGAGTATTACGTTATAACGTATGACGCCATGTGGTATTAGGTTATTACGAATAACGTTATATTATGTTACTTTATGACATATGACGTCATGTAGTATTACTTTATGACGTATGACGTCATGTAGGATTACTTTATGACGTATGACGTCATGTAGTATTACTTTATGACGTATGACGTCATGTAGTATTACTTTATGACGTATGACGTCATGTAGTATTTCGTTATAACGTATGACGTTATGCAGTATTACGATATAACGTATGACGGTATGCAGTATTACGTTATGACGTATGACGTTATGCAGTATTACGATATAACGTATGACGGTATGCATTATTACGTTATAACGTATGACGTTATGCAGTATTACGTTATAACGTATGACGTTATGTATTAGTACGATATAACGTATGACGTTATGCAGTATGAGGTTATAGCGTATGACGTCATGTAGTTTTGCGTTATAACGTATGACGTCATGTAGTATTACGATATAACGTACAACGTTATGCAGTATTAGGTTATAACGTATGACGTTATGGAGTATTACGTTATTACGTATGACGTCATGTGGTAATACGTTATTACGAATAACGTTATATTGTGTTATTTTATAACGTATGACCTTATGTTGTATTACGTTATAACGTATAAAGGCATGTAGTATTACGTTGTAACGTACGGCGTCATGTAGAATTACGTTATAACGTATTCCGTCATGTAGTATTACGTTATAACATATGACGTCATGTAGTATTACGATATAACGTACAACGTTATATAGAATTACGATATAACGCACAACGTTATGTCGTATTACGTTATAACTTATCATGTCATGTAGTATTACGTTATAACGTATGACGTTATGTAGTATTACGTTATTACGAATAACGTTATATTGTGTAACTTTATAACGTATGACCTTACGTTGTATTACGTTATAACGTATAAAGACATGTAGTATTACGTTATGACGTATGACGTCATGTGGTATTACTTTATGACGTATGACGTCAGGTAGTATTACTTTATGACGTATGACGTCATGTAGTATTACTATATGACGTATGACGTCATGTAGTATTACTTTATGACGTATGACGTCATGTAGTATTTCGTTATAACGTATGACGTTATGCAGTATTACGATATAACGTACAACGTTATGCAGTATTAGGTTATAACGTATGACGTTATGGAGTATTACGTTATTACGTATGACGTCATGTGGTATTACGTTATTACGAATAACGTTATATTGTGTTATTTTATAACGTATGACCTTATGTTGTATTACGTTATAACGTATAAAGGCATGTAATATTACGTTGTAACGTACGGCGTCATGTAGAATTACGTTATAACGTATTCCGTCATGTAGTATTACGTTATAACATATGACGTCATGTAGTATTACGATATAACGTACAACGTTATATAGAATTACGATATAACGCACAACGTTATGTCGTATTACTTTATAACTAATCATGTCATGTAGTATTACGTTATAACATATGACGTCATGTAGTATTACGATATAACGTACAACGTTATATAGAATTACGATATAACGCACAACGTTATGTCGTATTACGTTATAACTTATCATGTCATGTAGTATTTCGTTATAACGTATGACGTTATGCAGTATTACGATATAACGTACAACGTTATGCAGTATTAGGTTATAACGTATGACGTTATGGAGTATTACGTTATAACGTATGACGCCATGTGGTATTACGTTATTACGAGTAACGTTATATTATGTTACTTTATGACATATGACGTCATGTAGTATTACTTTATGACGTATGACGTCATGTAGGATTACTTTATGACGTATGACGTCATGTAGTATTACTTTATGACGTATGACGTCATGTAGTATTACTTTATGACGTATGACGTCATGTAGTATTTCGTTATAACGTATGACGTTATGCAGTATTACGATATAACGTATGACGTTATGGAGTATTACGTTATTACGTATGACGTCATGTGGTATTACGTTATTACGAATAACGTTATATTGTGTTATTTTATAACGTATGACCTTATGTTGTATTACGTTATAACGTATAAAGGCATGTAGTATTACGTTGTTACGTACGGCGTCATGTAGAATTACGTTATAACGTATTCCGTCATGTAGTATTACGTTATAACATACGACGTCATGTAGTATTACGATATAACGTACAACGTTATATAGAATTACGATATAACGCACAACGTTATGTCGTATTACGTTATAACTTATCATGTCATGTAGTATTACGTTATAACGTATGACGTTATGTAGTATTACGTTATTACGAATAACGTTATATTGTGTAACTTTATAACGTATGACCTTACGTTGTATTACGTTATAACGTATGACGTCATGTGGTATTACGTTATTACGAATAACGTTATATTATGTTACGTCATGTAGTATTACTTTATGACGTATGACGTCATGTAGTATTACTTTATGACGTATGACGTCATGTAGTATTACTTTATGACGTATGACGTCATGTAGTATTACTTTATGACGTATGACGTCATGTAGTATTACTTTATGACGTATGACGTCATGTAGTATTTCGTTATAACGTATGACGTTATGCAGTATTACGATATAACGTATGACGTTATGCAGTATTAGGTTATAACGTATGACGTCATGTAGTATTACTTTATGACGTATGACGTCATGTAGTATTTCGTTTTAACGTACAACGTTATATAGAATTACGATATAACGCACAACGTTATGTCGTATTACGTTATAACTTATCATGTCATGTAGTATTACGTTATAACGTATGACGTTATGTAGTATTACGTTATTACGAATAACGTTATATTGTGTAACTTTATAACGTATGACCTTATGTTGTATTACGTTATAACGTATAAAGACATGTAGTATTACGTTATAACCTATGACGTCATGTGGTATTACGTTATTACGAATATCGTAATATTGTATTACTTTATGACGTATGACGTCATGTAGTATTACTATATGACGTATGACGTCATGTAGTATTACTATATGACGTATGACGTCATGTAGTATTAGGTTATAACGTATGAAGTTATGTATTATTACGATATAACGTATGACGTTAAGCAGCATTAGGTTATAACGTATGACGTTATGTAGTATTAGGTTATAACGTATGGCGTTATGTAGTATTACGATATAACGTATGACGTTATGCAGTACTACGTTATAACGTATGACGTTATGTAGTGTTACGTTATAATGTATGACGTTATGTAGCATTACGGTATTTCGAACAACGTTGTATTGTGTTACTTTATAACGTATGACGTTATGTAGTGTTACGTTATAACGTATGACGCCGTGTAGTATTACGTTATAAGTATAACATTATGTAGTATCACGTTATAGCGTATGACGTCATGTAGTATTACGTTATTACGAATATCGTAATATTGTGTTACTTTATGACGTATGACGTCATGTAATATTGCTTTATGACGTATGACTTCATGTAGTATTTCCTTATAACGTATGACGTTATGTAGTATTACGATATAACGTATGACGTTATGCAGTACTACGTTATAACGTATGACGTTATGTAGTGTTACGTTATAACGTATGACGTTATGTATTAGTACGATATAACGTATGACGTTATGCAGTATGAGGTTATAACGTATGACGTCATGTAGTTTTGCGTTATAACGTATGACGTCATGTAGTATTAGGTTATAACGTATGCCGTCATGTAGTATTACGTTATAACATATGACGTCATGTAGTAATACGATATAACGTACAATGTTATATAGAATTACGATATAACGCACAACGTTATGTCGTATTACGTTATAACGTATCATGTCATGTAGTATTACGTTATTACGAATAACGTTATACTGTGTTACCTTATAACGTGTGACCTTTTGTTGTATTACGTTATAACGTATAAAGACATGTAGTATTACGTTGTAACGTATGACGTCATGTAGTATTACTTTATGACGTATGACGTCATGTAGTATTATGTTATAACATATGCCGTCATGTAGTATTACGTTATAACATATGACGTCATGTAATATTACGATATAACGTACAGCGTTATATAGAATTACGATATAACGCACAACGTTATGTCGTATTACGTTATACCGTATGACGTTATATTGTGTTACTTTATGACGTATGACGTCATGTAGTATTACTTTATGACGTATGCCGTCATGTAGTATTACGTTATAACATATGACGTCATGTAGTAATACGATATAACGTACAACGTTATATAGAATTACGATATAACGCACAACGTTATGTCGTATTACGTTATAACGTATCATGTCATGTAGTATTACGTTATAACGAATGACGTTATGGAGTATTACGTTATAACGTATGACGCCATGTGGTATTACGTTATTACGAATAACGTTATATTATGTTACTTTATGACATATGACGTCATGTAGTATGACTTTATGACGTATGACGTCATGTAGTATTACTTTATGACGTATGACGTCATGTAGTATTACTTTATGACGTATGACGTCATGTAGTATTACGTTATAACGTATGACGTCATGTGGTATTACGTTATTACGAATAACGTTATATTATGTTACGTCATGTAATATTACTTTATGACGTATGACGTCATGTAGTATTACTTTATGACGTATGACGTCATGTAGTATTACTTTATGACGTATGACGTTATGTAGTATTACTTTATGACGTATGACGTCATGTAGTATTACTTTATGACGTATGACGTCATGTAGTATTACTTTATGACGTATGACGGCATGTAGTATTTCGTTATAACGTATGACGTTATGCAGTATTACGATATAACGTATGACGTTATGCAGTATTAGGTTATAACGTATGACGTCATGTAGTATTACTTTATGACGTATGACGTCATGTAGTATTTCGTTGTAACGTACAACGTTATATAGAATTACGATAACGCACAACGTTAAGTCGTATTACGTTATAACTTATCATGTCATGTAGTATTACGTTATAACGTATGACGTTATGTAGTATTACGTTATTACGAATAACGTTATATTGTGTAACTTTATAACGTATGACCTTATGTTGTATTACGTTATAACGTATAAAGACATGTAGTATTACGTTATAACGTATGACGTCATGTGGTATTACGTTATTACGAATATCGTAATATTGTATTACTTTATGACGTATGACGTCATGTAGTATTACTATATGACGTATGACGTCATGTAGTATTACTATATGACGTATGACGTCATGTAGTATTAGGTTATAACGTATGAAGTTATGTATTACTACGATATAACGTATGACGTTAAGCAGCATTAGGTTATAACGTATGACGTTATGTAGTATTAGGTTATAACGTATGGCGTTATGTAGTATTACGATATAACGTATGACGTTATGCAGTACTACGTTATAACGTATGACGTTATGTAGTGTTACGTTATAATGTATGACGTTATGTAGCATTACGGTATTTCGAACAACGTTGTATTGTGTTACTTTATAACGTATGACGTTATGTAGTGTTACGTTATAACGTATGACGCCGTGTAGTATTACGTTATAAGTATAACATTATGTAGTATCACGTTATAGCGTATGACGTCATGTAGTATTACGTTATTACGAATATCGTAATATTGTGTTACTTTATGACGTATGACGTCATGTAATATTGCTTTATGACGTATGACGTCATGTAGTATTTCCTTATAACGTATGACGTTATGTAGTATTACGATATAACGTATGACGTTATGCAGTACTACGTTATAACGTATGACGTTATGTAGTGTTACGTTATAACGTATGACGTTATGTATTAGTACGATATAACGTATGACGTTATGCAGTATGAGGTTATAACGTATGACGTCATGTAGTTTTGCGTTATAACGTATGACGTCATGTAGTATTAGGTTATAACGTATGCCGTCATGTAGTATTACGTTATAACATATGACGTCATGTAGTAATACGATATAACGTACAACGTTATATAGAATTACGATATAACGCACAACGTTATGTCGTATTGCGTTATAACGTATCATGTCATGTAGTATTACGTTATTACGAATAACGTTATATTGTGTTACCTTATAACGTGTGACCTTTTGTTGTATTACGTTATAACGTATAAAGACATGTAGAATTACGTTGTAACGTATGACGTCATGTAGTATTACTTTATGACGTATGACGTTATGTAGTATTATGTTATAACATATGCCGTCATGTAGTATTACGTTATAACATATGACGTCATGTAATATTACGATATAACGTACAGCGTTATATAGAATTACGATATAACGCACAACGTTATGTCGTATTACGTTATACCGTATGACGTTATATTGTGTTACTTTATGACGTATGACGTCATGTAGTATTACTTTATGACGTATGCCGTCATGTAGTATTACGTTATAACATATGACGTCATGTAGTAATACGATATAACGTACAACGTTATATAGAATTACGATATAACGCACAACGTTATGTCGTATTACGTTATAACGTATCATGTCATGTAGTATTACGTTATAACGAATGACGTTATGGAGTATTACGTTATAACGTATGACGCCATGTGGTATTACGTTATTACGAATAACGTTATATTATGTTACTTTATGACATATGACGTCATGTAGTATTACTTTATGACGTATGACGTCATGTAGTATTACTTTATGACGTATGACGTCATGTAGTATTTCGTTATAACGTATGACGTTATGCAGTATTACGATATAACGTATGACGTTATGCGGTATTAGGTTATAACTTATGACGTTATGGAGTATTACGTTATTACGAATAACGTTATATTATGTTACTTTATGACATATGACGTCATGTGGTATTACGTTATTACGAATAACGTTATATTATGTTACGTCATGTAGTATTACTTTATGACGTATGACGTCATGTAGTATTACTTTATGACGTATGACGTCATGTAGTATTACTTTATGACGTATGACGTCATGTAGTATTACTTTATGACGTATGACATCATGTAGTATTTCGTTATAACGTATGACGTTATGCAGTATTACGATATAACGTATGACGTTATGCAGTATTAGGTTATAACGTATGACGTCATGTAGTATTACTTTATGACGTATGACGTCATGTAGTATTTCGTTTTAACGTACAACGTTATATAGAATTACGATATAACGCACAACGTTATGTCGTATTACGTTATAACTTATCATGTCATGTAGTATTACGTTATAACGTATGACGTTATGTAGTATTACGTTATTACGAATAACGTTATATTGTGTAACTTTATAACGTATGACCTTATGTTGTATTACGTTATAACGTATAAAGACATGTAGTATTACTTTATGACGTATGACGTCATGTAGTATTACTATATGACGTATGACGTCATGTAGTATTACTATATGACGTATGACGTCATGTAGTATTACTATATGACGTATGACGTCATGTAGTATTAGGTTATAACGTATGAAGTTATGTATTATTACGATATAACGTATGACGTTAAGCAGTATTAGGTTATAACGTATGACGTTATGTAGTATTAGGTTATAACGTATGGCGTTATGTAGTATTACGATATAACGTATGACGTTATGCAGTACTACGTTATAACGTATGACGTTATGTAGTGTTACGTTATAATGTATGACGTTATGTAGCATTACGGTATTTCGAACAACGTTGTATTGTGTTACTTTATAACGTATGACGTTATGTAGTGTTACGTTATAACGTATGACGCCGTGTAGTATTACGTTATAAGTATAACATTATGTAGTATCACGTTATAGCGTATGACGTCATGTAGTATTACGTTATTACGAATATCGTAATATTGTGTTACTTTATGACGTATGACGTCATGTAATATTGCTTTATGACGTATGACGTCATGTAGTATTTCCTTATAACGTATGACATTATGTAGTATTACGATATAACGTATGACGTCATGTAGTATTACTTTATGACGTATGACGTCATGTAGTATTACTTTATGACGTATGACGTCATGTAGTATTACTTTATGACTTATGACGTCATGTAGTATTACTTTATGACGTATGACGTCATGTAGTATTACTTTATGACGTATGACGTCATGTAGTATTACTTTATGACGTATGACGTCATGTAGTATTTCGTTATAACGTATGACGTTATGCAGTATTACGATATAACGTATGACGTTATGCGGTATTAGGTTATAACGTATGACGTTATGGAGTATTACGTTATAACGTATGACGTCATGTGGTATTACGTTATTACGAATAACGTTATATTATGTTACGTCATGTAGTATTACTTTATGACGTATGACGTCATGTAGTATTACTTTATGACGTATGACGTCATGTAGTATTACTTTATGACGTATGACGTCATGTAGTATTACTTTATGACGTATGACGTCATGTAGTATTACTTTATGACGTATGACGTCATGTAGTATTTCGTTATAACGTATGACGTTATGCAGTATTACGATATAACGTATGACGTTATGCTGTATTAGGTTATAACGTATGACGTCATGTAGTATTACTTTATGACGTATGACGTCATGTAGTATTACTTTATGACGTATGACGTCATGTAGTATTTCGTTTTAACGTACAACGTTATATAGAATTACGATATAACGCACAACGTTATGTCGTATTACGTTATAACTTATCATGTCATGTAGTATTACGTTATAACGTATGACTTTATGTAGTATTACGTTATTACGAATAACGTTATATTGTGTAACTTTATAACGTATGACCTTATGTTGTATTACGTTATAACGTATAAAGACATGTAGTATTACGTTATAACGTATGACGTCATGTGGTATTACGTTATTACGAATATCGTAATATTGTATTACTTTATGACGTATGACGTCATGTAGTATTACTATATGACGTATGACGTCATGTAGTATTACTATATGACGTATGACGTCATGTAGTATTACTATATGACGTATGACGTCATGTAGTATTAGGTTATAACGTATGAAGTTATGTATTATTACGATATAACGTATGGCGTTAAGCAGTATTAGGTTATAACGTATGACGTTATGTAGTATTAGGTTATAACGTATGGCGTTATGTAGTATTACGATATAACGTATGACGTTATGCAGTACTACGTTATAACGTATGACGTTATGTAGTGTTACGTTATAATGTATGACGTTATGTAGCATTACGGTATTTCGAACAACGTTGTATTGTGTTACTTTATAACGTATGACGTTATGTAGTGTTACGTTATAACGTATGACGCCGTGTAGTATTACGTTATAAGTATAACATTATGTAGTATCACGTTATAGCGTATGACGTCATGTAGTATTACGTTATTACGAATATCGTAATATTGTGTTACTTTATGACGTATGACGTCATGTAATATTGCTTTATGACGTATGACGTCATGTAGTATTTCCTTATAACGTATGACGTTATGTAGTATTACGATATAACGTATGACGTTATGCAGTACTACGTTATAACGTATGACTTTATGTAGTGTTACGTTATAACGTATGACGTTATGTATTAGTACGATATAACGTATGACGTAATGCAGTATGAGGTTATAACGTATGACGTCATGTAGTTTTGCGTTATAACGTATGACGTCATGTAGTATTAGGTTATAACGTATGCCGTCATGTAGTATTACGTTATAACATATGACGTCATGTAGTAATACGATATAACGTACAACGTTATATAGAATTACGATATAACGCACAACGTTATGTCGTATTACGTTATAACGTATCATGTCATGTAGTATTACGTTATTACGAATAACGTTATATTGTGTTACCTTATAACGTGTGACCTTTTGTTGTATTACGTTATAACGTATAAAGACATGTAGTATTACGTTGTAACGTATGACGTCATGTAGTATTACTTTATGACGTATGACGTCATGTAGTATTATGTTATAACATATGCCGTCATGTAGTATTACGTTATAACATATGACGTCATGTAATATTACGATATAACGTACAGCGTTATATAGAATTACGATATAACGCACAACGTTATGTCGTATTACGTTATACCGTATGACGTTATATTGTGTTACTTTATGACGTATGACGTCATGTAGTATTACTTTATGACGTATGCCGTCATGTAGTATTACGTTATAACATATGACGTCATGTAGTAATACGATATAACGTACAACGTTATATAGAATTACGATATAACGCACAACGTTATGTCGTATTACGTTATAACGTATCATGTCATGTAGTATTACGTTATAACGAATGACGTTATGGAGTATTACGTTATAACGTATGACGCCATGTGGTATTAGGTTATTACGAATAACGTTATATTATGTTACTTTATGACATATGACGTCATGTAGTGTTACTTTATGACGTATGACGTCATGTAGGATTACTTTATGACGTATGACGTCATGTAGTATTACTTTATGACGTATGACGTCATGTAGTATTACTTTATGACGTATGACGTCATGTAGTATTACTTTATGACGTATGACGTCATGTAGTATTTCGTTATAACGTATGACGTTATGCAGTATTACGATATAACGTATGACGGTATGCAGTATTACGTTATAACGTATGACGTTATGCAGTATTACGATATAACGTATGACGGTATGCAGTATTACGTTATAACGTATGACGTTATGCAGTATTACGTTATAACGTATGACGTTATGTATTAGTACGATATAACGTATGACGTTATGCAGTATGAGGTTATAGCGTATGACGTCATGTAGTTTTGCGTTATAACGTATGACGTCATGTAGTATTACGATATAACGTACAACGTTATGCAGTATTAGGTTATAACGTATGACGTTATGGAGTATTACGTTATTACGTATGACGTCATGTGGTATGACGTTATTACGAATAACGTTATATTGTGTAACTTTATAACGTATGACCTTACGTTGTATTACGTTATAACGTATAAAGACATGTAGTATTACGTTATGACGTATGACGTCATGTAGTATTACTTTATGACGTATGACGTCATGTAGTATTACTTTATGACGTATGACGTCATGTAGTATTACTTTATGACGTATGATGTCATGTAGTATTTCGTTATAACGTATGACGTTATGCAGTATTACGATATAACGTATGACGGTATGCAGTATTACGTTATAACGTATGACGTTATGCAGTATTACGATATAACGTATGACCTTATGTTGTATTACGTTAGAACGTATAAAGGCATGTAGTATTACGTTGTAACGTACGGCGTCATGTAGAATTACGTTATAACGTATTCCGTCATGTAGTATTACGTTATAACATATGACGTCATGTAGTATTACGATATAACGTACAACGTTATATAGAATTACGATATAACGCACAACGTTATGTCGTATTACGTTATAACTTATCATGTCATGTAGTATTACGTTATAACGTATGACGTTATGTAGTATTACGTTATTACGAATAACGTTATATTGTGTAACTTTATAACGTATGACCTTACGTTGTATTACGTTATAACGTATAAAGACATGTAGTATTACGTTATGACGTATGACGTCATGTAGTATTACTTTATGACGTATGACGTCATGTAGTATTACTTTATGACGTATGACGTCATGTAGTATTACTTTATGACGTATGACGTCATGTAGTATTTCGTTACAACGTATGACGTTATGCAGTATTACGATATAACGTATGACGTTATGCGGTATTAGGTTATAACTTATGACGTTATGGAGTATTACGTTATAACGTATGACGTCATGTGGTATTACGTTATTACGAATAACGTTATATTATGTTACGTCATGTAGTATTACTTTATGACGTATGACGTCATGTAGTATTACTTTATGACGTATGACGTCATGTAGTATTACTTTATGACGTATGACGTCATGTAGTATTACTTTATGACGTATGACGTCATGTAGTATTACTTTATGACGTATGACGTCATGTAGTATTTCGTTATAACGTATGACGTTATGCAGTATTACGATATAACGTATGACGTTATGCAGTATTAGGTTATAACGTATGACGTCATGTAGTATTACTTTATGACGTATGACGTCATGTAGTATTACTTTATGACGTATGACGTCATGTAGTATTTCGTTTTAACGTACAACGTTATATAGAATTACGATATAACGCACAACGTTATGTCGTATTACGTTATAACTTATCATGTCATGTAGTATTACGTTATAACGTATGACGTTATGTAGTATTACGTTATTACGAATAACGTTATATTGTGTAACTTTATAACGTATGACCTTATGTTGTATTACGATATAACGTATAAAGACATGTAGTATTACGTTATAACGTATGACGTCATGTGGTATTACGTTATTACGAATATCGTAATATTGTATTACTTTATGACGTATGACGTCATGTAGTATTACTATATGACGTATGACGTCATGTAGTATTACTATATGACGTATGACGTCATGTAGTATTAGGTTATAACGTATGAAGTTATGTATTATTACGATATAACGTATGACGTTAAGCAGTATTAGGTTATAACGTATGACGTTATGTAGTATTAGGTTATAACGTATGGCGTTATGTAGTATTCCGATATAACGTATGACGTTATGCAGTACTACGTTATAACGTATGACGTTATGTAGTGTTACGTTATAATGTATGACGTTATGTAGCATTACGGTATTTCGAACAACGTTGTATTGTGTTACTTTATAACGTATGACGTTATGTAGTGTTACGTTATAACGTATGACGCCGTGTAGTATTACGTTATAAGTATAACATTATGTAGTATCACGTTATAGCATATGACGTCATGTAGTATTACGTTATTACGAATATCGTAATGTTGTGTTACTTTATGACGTATGACGTCATGTAATATTGCTTTATGACGTATGACGTCATGTAGTATTTCCTTATAACGTATGACGTTATGTAGTATTACGATATAACGTATGACGTCATGTAGTATTACTTTATGACGTATGACGTCATGTAGTATTACTTTATGACGTATGACGTCATGTAGTATTACTTTATGACGTATGACGTCTTGTAGTATTACTTTATGACGTATGACGTCATGTAGTATTTCGTTATAACGTATGACGTTATGCAGTATTACGATATAACGTATGACGTTATGCAGTATTAGGTTATAACGTATGACGTTATGCAGTATTACTTTATGACGTATGACGTCATGTAGTATTACTTTATGACGTATGACGTCATGTAGTATTTCGTTTTAACGTACAACGTTATATAGAATTACGATATAACGCACAACGTTATGTCGTATTACGTTATAACTTATCATGTCATGTAGTATAACGTTATAACGTATGACGTTATGTAGTATTACGTTATTACGAATAACGTTATATTGTGTAACTTTATAACGTATGACCTTATGTTGTATTACGATATAACGTATAAAGACATGTAGTATTACGTTATAACGTATGACGTCATGTGGTATTACGTTATTACGAATATCGTAATATTGTATTACTTTATGACGTATGACGTCATGTAGTATTACGATATAACGTATGACGTTAAGCAGTATTAGGTTATAACGTATGACGTTATGTAGTATTAGGTTATAACGTATGGCGTTATGTAGTATTACGATATAACGTATGACGTTATGCAGAACTACGTTATAACGTATGACGTTATGTAGTGTTTCGTTATAATGTATGACGTTATGTAGCATTACGGTATTTCGAACAACGTTGTATTGTGTTACTTTATAACGTATGACGTTATGTAGTGTTACGTTATAACGTATGACGCCGTGTAGTATTACGTTATAAGTATAACATTATGTAGTATCACGTTATAGCATATGACGTCATGTAGTATTACGTTATTACGAATATCGTAATATTGTGTTACTTTATGACGTATGACGTCATGTAATATTGCTTTATGACGTATGACGTCATGTAGTATTTCCTTATAACGTATGACGTTATGTAGTATTACGATATAACGTATGACATCATGTAGTATTACTTTATGACGTATGACGTCATGTAGTATTACTTTATGACGTATGACGTCATGTAGTATTACTTTATGACTTATGACGTCATGCAGTATTACTTTATGACGTATGACGTCATGTAGTATTACTTTATGACGTATGACGTCATGTAGTATTACTTTATGACGTATGACGTCATGTAGTATTTCGTTATAACGTATGACGTTATGCAGTATTACGATATAACGTATGACGTTATGCGGTATTAGGTTATAACGTATGACGTTATGGAGTATTACGTTATAACGTATGACGTCATGTGGTATTACGTTATTACGAATAACGTTATATTATGTTACGTCATGTAGTATTACTTTATGACGTATGACGTCATGTAGTATTACTTTATGACGTATGACGTCATGTAGTATTACTTTATGACGTATGACGTCATGTAGTATTACTTTATGACGTATGACGTCATGTAGTATTACTTTATGACGTATGACGTCATGTAGTATTTCGTTATAACGTATGACGTTATGCAGTATTACGATATAACGTATGACGTTATGCAGTATTAGGTTATAACGTATGACGTCATGTAGTATTACTTTATGACGTATGACGTCATGTAGTATTACTTTATGACGTATGACGTCATGTAGTATTTCGTTTTAACGTACAACGTTATATATAATTACGATATAACGCACAACGTTATGTCGTATTACGTTATAACTTATCATGTCATGTAGTATTACGTTATAACGTATGACGTTATGTAGTATTACGTTATTACGAATAACATTATATTGTGTAACTTTATAACGTATGACCTTATGTTGTATTACGATATAACGTATAAGGACATGTAGTATTAAGTTATAACGTATGACGTCATGTGGTATTACGTTATTACGAATATCGTAATATTGTATTACTTTATGACGTATGACGTCATGTAGTATTACTATATGACGTATGACGTCATGTAGTATTACTATATGACGTATGACGTCATGTAGTATTAGGTTATAACGTATGAAGTTATGTATTATTACGATATAACGTATGACGTTAAGCAGTATTAGGTTATAACGTATGACGTTATGTAGTATTAGGTTATAACGTATGGAGTTATGTAGTATTACGATATAACGTATGACGTTATGCAGTACTACGTTATAACGTATGACGTTATGTAGTGTTACGTTATAATGTATGACGTTATGTAGCATTACGGTATTTCGAACAACGTTGTATTGTGTTACTTTATAACGTATGACGTTATGTAGTGTTACGTTATAACGTATGACGCCGTGTAGTATTACGTTATAAGTATAACATTATGTAGTATCACGTTATAGCGTATGACGTCATGTAGTATTACGTTATTACGAATATCGTAATATTGTGTTACTTTATGACGTATGACGTCATGTAATATTGCTTTATGACGTATGACGTCATGTAGTATTTCCTTATAAGGTATGACGTTATGTAGTATTACGATATAACGTATGACGTTATGCAGTACTACGTTATAACGTATGACTTTATGTAGTGTTACGTTATAACGTATGACGTTATGTATTAGTACGATATAACGTATGACGTTATGCAGTATGAGGTTATAACGTATGACGTCATGTAGTTTTGCGTTATAACGTATGACGTCATGTAGTATTAGGTTATAACGTATGCCGTCATGTAGTATTACGTTATAACATATGACGTCATGTAGTAATACGATATAACATATGACGTCATGTAATATTACGATATAACGTACAGCGTTATATAGAATTACGATATAACGCACAACGTTATGTCGTATTACGTTATAACGTATCATGTCATGTAGTATTACGTTATTACGAATATCGTTATATTGTGTTACCTTATAACGTGTGACCTTTTGTTGTATTACGTTATAACGTATAAAGACATGTAGTATTACGTTGTAACGTATGACGTCATGTAGTATTACTTTATGACGTATGACGTCATGTAGTATTATGTTATAACATATGCCGTCATGTAGTATTACGTTATAACATATGACGTCATGTAATATTACGATATAACGTACAGCGTTATATAGAATTACGATATAACGCACAACGTTATGTCGTATTACGTTATACCGTATGACGTTATATTGTATTACGTTATAACGTATAAAGACATGTAGTATTACGTTATGACGTATGACGTCATGTAGTATTACTTTATGACGTATGACGTCATGTAGTATTACTTTATGACGTATGACGTCATGTAGTATTACTTTATGACGTATGACGTCATGTAGTATTTCGTTACAACGTATGACGTTATGCAGTATTACGATATAACGTATGACGTTATGCGGTATTAGGTTATAACTTATGACGTTATGGAGTATTACGTTATAACGTATGACGTCATGTGGTATTACGTTATTACGAATAACGTTATATTATGTTACGTCATGTAGTATTACTTTATGACGTATGACGTCATGTAGTATTACTTTATGACGTATGACGTCATGTAGTATTACTTTATGACGTATGACGTCATGTAGTATTACTTTATGACGTATGACGTCATGTAGTATTACTTTATGACGTATGACGTCATGTAGTATTTCGTTATAACGTATGACGTTATGCAGTATTACGATATAACGTATGACGTTATGCAGTATTAGGTTATAACGTATGACGTCATGTAGTATTACTTTATGACGTATGACGTCATGTAGTATTACTTTATGACGTATGACGTCATGTAGTATTTCGTTTTAACGTACAACGTTATATAGAATTACGATATAACGCACAACGTTATGTCGTATTACGTTATAACTTATCATGTCATGTAGTATTACGTTATAACGTATGACGTTATGTAGTATTACGTTATTACGAATAACGTTATATTGTGTAACTTTATAACGTATGACCTTATGTTGTATTACGATATAACGTATAAAGACATGTAGTATTACGTTATAACGTATGACGTCATGTGGTATTACGTTATTACGAATATCGTAATATTGTATTACTTTATGACGTATGACGTCATGTAGTATTACTATATGACGTATGACGTCATGTAGTATTACTATATGACGTATGACGTCATGTAGTATTAGGTTATAACGTATGAAGTTATGTATTATTACGATATAACGTATGACGTTAAGCAGTATTAGGTTATAACGTATGACGTTATGTAGTATTAGGTTATAACGTATGGCGTTATGTAGTATTCCGATATAACGTATGACGTTATGCAGTACTACGTTATAACGTATGACGTTATGTAGTGTTACGTTATAATGTATGACGTTATGTAGCATTACGGTATTTCGAACAACGTTGTATTGTGTTACTTTATAACGTATGACGTTATGTAGTGTTACGTTATAACGTATGACGCCGTGTAGTATTACGTTATAAGTATAACATTATGTAGTATCACGTTATAGCATATGACGTCATGTAGTATTACGTTATTACGAATATCGTAATGTTGTGTTACTTTATGACGTATGACGTCATGTAATATTGCTTTATGACGTATGACGTCATGTAGTATTTCCTTATAACGTATGACGTTATGTAGTATTACGATATAACGTATGACGTCATGTAGTATTACTTTATGACGTATGACGTCATGTAGTATTACTTTATGACGTATGACGTCATGTAGTATTACTTTATGACGTATGACGTCTTGTAGTATTACTTTATGACGTATGACGTCATGTAGTATTTCGTTATAACGTATGACGTTATGCAGTATTACGATATAACGTATGACGTTATGCAGTATTAGGTTATAACGTATGACGTTATGCAGTATTACTTTATGACGTATGACGTCATGTAGTATTACTTTATGACGTATGACGTCATGTAGTATTTCGTTTTAACGTACAACGTTATATAGAATTACGATATAACGCACAACGTTATGTCGTATTACGTTATAACTTATCATGTCATGTAGTATAACGTTATAACGTATGACGTTATGTAGTATTACGTTATTACGAATAACGTTATATTGTGTAACTTTATAACGTATGACCTTATGTTGTATTACGATATAACGTATAAAGACATGTAGTATTACGTTATAACGTATGACGTCATGTGGTATTACGTTATTACGAATATCGTAATATTGTATTACTTTATGACGTATGACGTCATGTAGTATTACGATATAACGTATGACGTTAAGCAGTATTAGGTTATAACGTATGACGTTATGTAGTATTAGGTTATAACGTATGGCGTTATGTAGTATTACGATATAACGTATGACGTTATGCAGAACTACGTTATAACGTATGACGTTATGTAGTGTTTCGTTATAATGTATGACGTTATGTAGCATTACGGTATTTCGAACAACGTTGTATTGTGTTACTTTATAACGTATGACGTTATGTAGTGTTACGTTATAACGTATGACGCCGTGTAGTATTACGTTATAAGTATAACATTATGTAGTATCACGTTATAGCATATGACGTCATGTAGTATTACGTTATTACGAATATCGTAATATTGTGTTACTTTATGACGTATGACGTCATGTAATATTGCTTTATGACGTATGACGTCATGTAGTATTTCCTTATAACGTATGACGTTATGTAGTATTACGATATAACGTATGACGTCATGTAGTATTACTTTATGACGTATGACGTCATGTAGTATTACTTTATGACGTATGACGTCATGTAGTATTACTTTATGACTTATGACGTCATGTAGTATTACTTTATGACGTATGACGTCATGTAGTATTACTTTATGACGTATGACGTCATGTAGTATTACTTTATGACGTATGACGTCATGTAGTATTTCGTTATAACGTATGACGTTATGCAGTATTACGATATAACGTATGACGTTATGCGGTATTAGGTTATAACGTATGACGTTATGGAGTATTACGTTATAACGTATGACGTCATGTGGTATTACGTTATTACGAATAACGTTATATTATGTTACGTCATGTAGTATTACTTTATGACGTATGACGTCATGTAGTATTACTTTATGACGTATGACGTCATGTAGTATTACTTTATGACGTATGACGTCATGTAGTATTACTTTATGACGTATGACGTCATGTAGTATTACTTTATGACGTATGACGTCATGTAGTATTTCGTTATAACGTATGACGTTATGCAGTATTACGATATAACGTATGACGTTATGCAGTATTAGGTTATAACGTATGACGTCATGTAGTATTACTTTATGACGTATGACGTCATGTAGTATTACTTTATGACGTATGACGTCATGTAGTATTTCGTTTTAACGTACAACGTTATATATAATTACGATATAACGCACAACGTTATGTCGTATTACGTTATAACTTATCATGTCATGTAGTATTACGTTATAACGTATGACGTTATGTAGTATTACGTTATTACGAATAACATTATATTGTGTAACTTTATAACGTATGACCTTATGTTGTATTACGATATAACGTATAAGGACATGTAGTATTAAGTTATAACGTATGACGTCATGTGGTATTACGTTATTACGAATATCGTAATATTGTATTACTTTATGACGTATGACGTCATGTAGTATTACTATATGACGTATGACGTCATGTAGTATTACTATATGACGTATGACGTCATGTAGTATTACTATATGACGTATGACGTCATGTAGTATTAGGTTATAACGTATGAAGTTATGTATTATTACGATATAACGTATGACGTTAAGCAGTATTAGGTTATAACGTATGACGTTATGTAGTATTAGGTTATAACGTATGGAGTTATGTAGTATTACGATATAACGTATGACGTTATGCAGTACTACGTTATAACGTATGACGTTATGTAGTGTTACGTTATAATGTATGACGTTATGTAGCATTACGGTATTTCGAACAACGTTGTATTGTGTTACTTTATAACGTATGACGTTATGTAGTGTTACGTTATAACGTATGACGCCGTGTAGTATTACGTTATAAGTATAACATTATGTAGTATCACGTTATAGCGTATGACGTCATGTAGTATTACGTTATTACGAATATCGTAATATTGTGTTACTTTATGACGTATGACGTCATGTAATATTGCTTTATGACGTATGACGTCATGTAGTATTTCCTTATAAGGTATGACGTTATGTAGTATTACGATATAACGTATGACGTTATGCAGTACTACGTTATAACGTATGACTTTATGTAGTGTTACGTTATAACGTATGACGTTATGTATTAGTACGATATAACGTATGACGTTATGCAGTATGAGGTTATAACGTATGACGTCATGTAGTTTTGCGTTATAACGTATGACGTCATGTAGTATTAGGTTATAACGTATGCCGTCATGTAGTATTACGTTATAACATATGACGTCATGTAGTAATACGATATAACATATGACGTCATGTAATATTACGATATAACGTACAGCGTTATATAGAATTACGATATAACGCACAACGTTATGTCGTATTACGTTATAACGTATCATGTCATGTAGTATTACGTTATTACGAATATCGTTATATTGTGTTACCTTATAACGTGTGACCTTTTGTTGTATTACGTTATAACGTATAAAGACATGTAGTATTACGTTGTAACGTATGACGTCATGTAGTATTACTTTATGACGTATGACGTCATGTAGTATTATGTTATAACATATGCCGTCATGTAGTATTACGTTATAACATATGACGTCATGTAATATTACGATATAACGTACAGCGTTATATAGAATTACGATATAACGCACAACGTTATGTCGTATTACGTTATACCGTATGACGTTATATTGTGTTACTTTATGACGTATGACGTCATGTAGTATTACTTTATGACGTATGCCGTCATGTAGTATTACGTTATAACATATGACGTCATGTAGTAATACGATATAACGTACAACGTTATATAGAATTACGATATAACGCACAACGTTATGTCGTATTACGTTATAACGTATCATGTCATGTAGTATTACGTTATAACGAATGACGTTATGGAGTATTACGTTATAACGTATGACGCCATGTGGTATTAGGTTATTACGAATAACGTTATATTATGTTACTTTATGACATATGACGTCATGTAGTATTACTTTATGACGTATGACGTCATGTAGGATTACTTTATGACGTATGACGTCATGTAGTATTACATTATGACGTATGACGTCATGTAGTATTACTTTATGACGTATGACGTCATGTAGTATTTCGTTATAACGTATGACGTTATGCAGTATTACGATATAACGTATGACGGTATGCAGTATTACGTTATGACGTATGACGTTATGCAGTATTACGATATAACGTATGACGGTATGCAGTATTACGTTATAACGTATGACGTTATGCAGTATTACGTTATAACGTATGACGTTATGTATTAGTACGATATAACGTATGACGTCATGTAGTATTACTTTATGACGTATGACGTCATGTAGTATTTCGTTTTAACGTACAACGTTATATATAATTACGATATAACGCACAACGTTATGTCGTATTACGTTATAACTTATCATGTCATGTAGTATTACGTTATAACGTATGACGTTATGTAGTATTACGTTATTACGAATAACATTATATTGTGTAACTTTATAACGTATGACCTTATGTTGTATTACGATATAACGTATAAGGACATGTAGTATTAAGTTATAACGTATGACGTCATGTGGTATTACGTTATTACGAATATCGTAATATTGTATTACTTTATGACGTATGACGTCATGTAGTATTACTATATGACGTATGACGTCATGTAGTATTACTATATGACGTATGACGTCATGTAGTATTAGGTTATAACGTATGAAGTTATGTATTATTACGATATAACGTATGACGTTAAGCAGTATTAGGTTATAACGTATGACGTTATGTAGTATTAGGTTATAACGTATGGAGTTATGTAGTATTACGATATAACGTATGACGTTATGCAGTACTACGTTATAACGTATGACGTTATGTAGTGTTACGTTATAATGTATGACGTTATGTAGCATTACGGTATTTCGAACAACGTTGTATTGTGTTACTTTATAACGTATGACGTTATGTAGTGTTACGTTATAACGTATGACGCCGTGTAGTATTACGTTATAAGTATAACATTATGTAGTATCACGTTATAGCGTATGACGTCATGTAGTATTACGTTATTACGAATATCGTAATATTGTGTTACTTTATGACGTATGACGTCATGTAATATTGCTTTATGACGTATGACGTCATGTAGTATTTCCTTATAAGGTATGACGTTATGTAGTATTACGATATAACGTATGACGTTATGCAGTACTACGTTATAACGTATGACTTTATGTAGTGTTACGTTATAACGTATGACGTTATGTATTAGTACGATATAACGTATGACGTTATGCAGTATGAGGTTATAACGTATGACGTCATGTAGTTTTGCGTTATAACGTATGACGTCATGTAGTATTAGGTTATAACGTATGCCGTCATGTAGTATTACGTTATAACATATGACGTCATGTAGTAATACGATATAACATATGACGTCATGTAATATTACGATATAACGTACAGCGTTATATAGAATTACGATATAACGCACAACGTTATGTCGTATTACGTTATAACGTATCATGTCATGTAGTATTACGTTATTACGAATATCGTTATATTGTGTTACCTTATAACGTGTGACCTTTTGTTGTATTACGTTATAACGTATAAAGACATGTAGTATTACGTTGTAACGTATGACGTCATGTAGTATTACTTTATGACGTATGACGTCATGTAGTATTATGTTATAACATATGCCGTCATGTAGTATTACGTTATAACATATGACGTCATGTAATATTACGATATAACGTACAGCGTTATATAGAATTACGATATAACGCACAACGTTATGTCGTATTACGTTATACCGTATGACGTTATATTGTGTTACTTTATGACGTATGACGTCAT
Organism: Bombus terrestris; assembly: GCF_910591885.1. Taxonomy (NCBI): domain Eukaryota; kingdom Metazoa; phylum Arthropoda; class Insecta; order Hymenoptera; family Apidae; genus Bombus; species Bombus terrestris. Next base: position 1,278,687 of record NW_025963556.1, read on the forward strand.
GTAGTATTACTTTATGACGTATGCCGTCATGTAGTATTACGTTATAACATATGACGTCATGTAGTAATACGATATAACGTACAACGTTATATAGAATTACGATATAACGCACAACGTTATGTCGTATTACGTTATAACGTATCATGTCATGTAGTATTACGTTATAACGAATGACGTTATGGAGTATTACGTTATAACGTATGACGCCATGTAGTATTAGGTTATTACGAATAACGTTATATTATGTTACTTTATGACATATGACGTCATGTAGTATTACTTTATGACGTATGACGTCATGTAGGATTACTTTATGACGTATGACGTCATGTAGTATTACATTATGACGTATGACGTCATGTAGTATTACTTTATGACGTATGACGTCATGTAGTATTTCGTTATAACGTATGACGTTATGCAGTATTACGATATAACGTATGACGGTATGCAGTATTACGTTATGACGTATGACGTTATGCAGTATTACGATATAACGTATGACGGTATGCAGTATTACGTTATAACGTATGACGTTATGCAGTATTACGTTATAACGTATGACGTTATGTATTAGTACGATATAACGTATGACGTTATGCAGTATGAGGTTATAGCGTATGACGTCATGTAGTTTTGCGTTATAACGTATGACGTCATGTAGTATTACGATATAACGTACAACGTTATGCAGTATTAGGTTATAACGTATGACGTTATGGAGTATTACGTTATTACGTATGACGTCATGTGGTATTACGTTATTACGAATAACGTTATATTGTGTTATTTTATAACGTATGACCTTATGTTGTATTACGTTATAACGTATAAAGGCATGTAGTATTACGTTGTAACGTACGGCGTCATGTATAATTACGTTATAACGTATTCCGTCATGTAGTATTACGTTATAACATATGACGTCATGTAGTATTACGATATAACGTACAACGTTATATAGAATTACGATATAACGCACAACGTTATGTCGTATTACGTTATAACTTATCATGTCATGTAGTATTACGTTATAACGTATGACGTTATGTAGTATTACGTTATTACGAATAACGTTATATTGTGTAACTTTATAACGTATGACCTTACGTTGTATTACGTTATAACGTATAAAGACATGTAGTATTACGTTATGACGTATGACGTCATGTGGTATTACTTTATGAAGTATGACGTCAGGTAGTATTACTTTATGACGTATGACGTCATGTAGTATTACTTTATGACGTATGACGTCATGTAGTATTTCGTTATAACGTATGACGTTATGCAGTATTACGATATAACGTACAACGTTATGCAGTATTAGGTTATAACGTATGACGTTATGGAGTATTACGTTATTACGTATGACGTCATGTGGTATTACGTTATTACGAATAACGTTATATTGTGTTATTTTATAACGTCTGACCTTATGTTGTATTACGTTATAACGTATAAAGGCATGTAGTATTACGTTGTAACGTACGGCGTCATGTAGAATTACGTTATAACGTATTCCGTCATGTAGTATTACGTTATAACATATGACGTCATGTAGTATTACGATATAACGTACAACGTTATATAGAATTACGATATAACGCACAACGTTATGTCGTATTACGTTATAACTTATCATGTCATGTAGTATTACGTTATAACATATGACGTCATGTAGTATTACGATATAACGTACAACGTTATATAGAATTACGATATAACGCACAACGTTATGTCGTATTACGTTATAACTTATCATGTCATGTAGTATTTCGTTATAACGTATGACGTTATGCAGTATTACGATATAACGTACAACGTTATGCAGTATTAGGTTATAACGTATGACGTTATGGAGTATTACGTTATAACGTATGACGCCATGTGGTATTACGTTATTACGAGTAACGTTATATTATGTTACTTTATGACATATGACGTCATGTAGTATTACTTTATGACGTATGACGTCATGTAGTATTACTTTATGACGTATGACGTCATGTAGTATTACTTTATGACGTATGACGTCATGTAGTATTACTTTATGACGTATGACGTCATGTAGTATTACTTTATGACGTATGACGTCATGTAGTATTACTTTATGACGTATGACGTCATGTAGTATTTCGTTATAACGTATGACGTTATGCAGTATTACGATATAACGTATGACGTTATGCGGTATTAGGTTATAACGTATGACGTTATGGAGTATTACGTTATAACGTATGACGTCATGTGGTATTACGTTATTACGAATAACGTTATATTATGTTACGTCATGTAGTATTACTTTATGACGTATGACGTCATGTAGTATTACTTTATGACGTATGACGTCATGTAGTATTACTTTATGACGTATGACGTCATGTAGTATTACTTTATGACGTATGACGTCATGTAGTATTACTTTATGACGTATGACGTCATGTAGTATTACTTTATGACGTATGACGTCGTGTAGTATTACTTTATGACGTATGACGTCATGTAGTATTACTTTATGACGTATGACGTCATGTAGTATTACTTTATGACGTATGACGTCATGTAGTATTTCGTTTTAACGTACAACGTTATATATAATTACGATATAACGCACAACGTTATGTCGTATTACGTTATAACTTATCATGTCATGTAGTATTACGTTATAACGTATGACGTTATGTAGTATTACGTTATTACGAATAACGTTATATTGTGTAACTTTGTAACGTATGACCTTATGTTGTATTACGATATAACGTATAAAGACATGTAGTATTACGTTATAACGTATGACGTCATGTGGTATTACGTTATTACGAATATCGTAATATTGTATTACTTTATGACGTATGACGTCATGTAGTATTACTTTGTGACGTATGACGTCATGTAGTATTACTTTATGACGTATGACGTCATGTAGTATTACTTTATGACGTATGACGTCATGTAGTATTACTTTATGACGTATGACGTCATGTAGTATTACTTTATGACGTATGACGTCATGTAGTATTTCGTTATAACGTATGACGTTATGCAGTATTACGATATAACGTATGACGTTATGCGGTATTAGGTTATAACGTATGACGTTATGGAGTATTACGTTATAACGTATGACGTCATGTGGTATTACGTTATTACGAATAACGTTATATTATGTTACGTCATGTAGTATTACTTTATGACGTATGACGTCATGTAGTATTACTTTATGACGTATGACGTCATGTAGTATTACTTTATGACGTATGACGTCATGTAGTATTTCGTTATAACGTATGACGTTATGCAGTATTACGATATAACGTATGACGTTATGCAGTATTAGGTTATAACGTATGACGTCATGTAGTATTACTTTATGACGTATGACGTCATGTAGTATTACTTTATGACGTATGACGTCATGTAGTATTACTTTATGACGTATGACGTCATGTAGTATTTCGTTTTAACGTACAACGTTATATATAATTACGATATAACGCACAACGTTATGTCGTATTACGTTATAACTTATCATGTCATGTAGTATTACGTTATAACGTATGACGTTATGTAGTATTACGTTATTACGAATAACGTTATATTGTGTAACTTTGTAACGTATGACCTTATGTTGTATTACGATATAACGTATAAAGACATGTAGTATTACGTTATAACGTATGACGTCATGTGGTATTACGTTATTACGAATATCGTAATATTGTATTACTTTATGACGTATGACGTCATGTAGTATTACTATATGACGTATGACGTCATGTAGTATTACTATATGACGTATGACGTCATGTAGTATTAGGTTATAACGTATGAAGTTATGTATTATTACGATATAACGTATGACGTTAAGCAGTATTAGGTTATAACGTATGACGTTATGTAGTATTAGGTTATAACGTATGGCGTTATGTAGTATTCCGATATAACGTATGACGTTATGCAGTACTACGTTATAACGTATGACGTTATGTAGTGTTACGTTATAATGTATGACGTTATGTAGCATTACGGTATTTCGAACAACGTTGTATTGTGTTACTTTATAACGTATGACGTTATGTAGTGTTACGTTATAACGTATGACGCCGTGTAGTATTACGTTATAAGTATAACATTATGTAGTATCACGTTATAGCATATGACGTCATGTAGTATTACGTTATTACGAATATCGTAATATTGTGTTACTTTATGACGTATGACGTCATGTAATATTGCTTTATGACGTATGACGTCATGTAGTATTTCCCTATAACGTATGACGTTATGTAGTATTACGATATAACGTATGACGTCATGTAGTATTACTTTATGACGTATGACGTCATGTAGTATTACTTTATGACGTATGACGTCATGTAGTATTACTTTATGACGTATGACGTCTTGTAGTATTACTTTATGACGTATGACGTCATGTAGTATTTCGTTATAACGTATGACGTTATGCAGTATTACGATATAACGTATGACGTTATGCAGTATTAGGTTATAACGTATGACGTTATGCAGTATTACTTTATGACGTATGACGTCATGTAGTATTACTTTATGACGTATGACGTCATGTAGTATTTCGTTATAACGTATGACGTTATGCAGTATTACGATATAACGTATGACGTTATGCAGTATTAGGTTATAACGTATGACGTCATGTAGTATTACTTTATGACGTATGACGTCATGTAGTATTACTTTATGACGTATGACGTCATGTAGTATTACTTTATGACGTATGACGTCATGTAGTATTTCGTTTTAACGTACAACGTTATATATAATTACGATATAACGCACAACGTTATGTCGTATTACGTTATAACTTATCATGTCATGTAGTATTACGTTATAACGTATGACGTTATGTAGTATTACGTTATTACGAATAACGTTATATTGTGTAACTTTGTAACGTATGACCTTATGTTGTATTACGATATAACGTATAAAGACATGTAGTATTACGTTATAACGTATGACGTCATGTGGTATTACGTTATTACGAATATCGTAATATTGTATTACTTTATGACGTATGACGTCATGTAGTATTACTATATGACGTATGACGTCATGTAGTATTACTATATGACGTATGACGTCATGTAGTATTAGGTTATAACGTATGAAGTTATGTATTATTACGATATAACGTATGACGTTAAGCAGTATTAGGTTATAACGTATGACGTTATGTAGTATTAGGTTATAACGTATGGCGTTATGTAGTATTCCGATATAACGTATGACGTTATGCAGTACTACGTTATAACGTATGACGTTATGTAGTGTTACGTTATAATGTATGACGTTATGTAGCATTACGGTATTTCGAACAACGTTGTATTGTGTTACTTTATAACGTATGACGTTATGTAGTGTTACGTTATAACGTATGACGCCGTGTAGTATTACGTTATAAGTATAACATTATGTAGTATCACGTTATAGCATATGACGTCATGTAGTATTACGTTATTACGAATATCGTAATATTGTGTTACTTTATGACGTATGACGTCATGTAATATTGCTTTATGACGTATGACGTCATGTAGTATTTCCCTATAACGTATGACGTTATGTAGTATTACGATATAACGTATGACGTCATGTAGTATTACTTTATGACGTATGACGTCATGTAGTATTACTTTATGACGTATGACGTCATGTAGTATTACTTTATGACGTATGACGTCTTGTAGTATTACTTTATGACGTATGACGTCATGTAGTATTTCGTTATAACGTATGACGTTATGCAGTATTACGATATAACGTATGACGTTATGCAGTATTAGGTTATAACGTATGACGTTATGCAGTATTACTTTATGACGTATGACGTCATGTAGTATTACTTTATGACGTATGACGTCATGTAGTATTTCGTTTTAACGTACAACGTTATATAGAATTACGATATAACGCACAACGTTATGTCGTATTACGTTATAACTTATCATGTCATGTAGTATAACGTTATAACGTATGACGTTATGTAGTATTACGTTATTACGAATAACGTTATATTGTGTAACTTTATAACGTATGACCTTATGTTGTATTACGTTATAACGTATAAAGACATGTAGTATTACGTTATAACGTATGACGTCATGTGGTATTACGTTATTACGAATATCGTAATATTGTATTACTTTATGACGTATGACGTCATGTAGTATTACGATATAACGTATGACGTTAAGCAGTATTAGGTTATAACGTATGACGTTATGTAGTATTAGGTTATAACGTATGGCGTTATGTAGTATTACGATATAACGTATGACGTTATGCAGAACTACGTTATAACGTATGACGTTATGTAGTGTTTCGTTATAATGTATGACGTTATGTAGCATTACGGTATTTCGAACAACGTTGTATTGTGTTACTTTATAACGTATGACGTTATGTAGTGTTACGTTATAACGTATGACGCCGTGTAGTATTACGTTATAAGTATAACATTATGTAGTATCACGTTATAGCATATGACGTCATGTAGTATTACGTTATTACGAATATCGTAATATTGTGTTACTTTATGACGTATGACGTCATGTAATATTGCTTTATGACGTATGACGTCATGTAGTATTTCCTTATAACGTATGACGTTATGTAGTATTACGATATAACGTATGACGTCATGTAGTATTACTTTATGACGTATGACGTCATGTAGTATTACTTTATGACGTATGACGTCATGTAGTATTACTTTATGACGTATGACGTCATGTAGTATTACTTTATGACGTATGACGTCATGTAGTATTACTTTATGACGTATGACGTCATGTAGTATTACTTTATGACGTATGACGTCATGTAGTATTTCGTTATAACGTATGACGTTATGCAGTATTACGATATAACGTATGACGTTATGCGGTATTAGGTTATAACGTATGACGTTATGGAGTATTACGTTATAACGTATGACGTCATGTGGTATTACGTTATTACGAATAACGTTATATTATGTTACGTCATGTAGTATTACTTTATGACGTATGACGTCATGTAGTATTACTTTATGACGTATGACGTCATGTAGTATTACTTTATGACGTATGACGTCATGTAGTATTACTTTATGACGTATGACGTCATGTAGTATTACTTTATGACGTATGACGTCATGTAGTATTTCGTTATAACGTATGACGTTATGCAGTATTACGATATAACGTATGACGTTATGCAGTATTAGGTTATAACGTATGACGTCATGTAGTATTACTTTATGACGTATGACGTCATGTAGTATTACTTTATGACGTATGACGTCATGTAGTATTTCGTTTTAACGTACAACGTTATATATAATTACGATATAACGCACAACGTTATGTCGTATTACGTTATAACTTATCATGTCATGTAGTATTACGTTATAACGTATGACGTTATGTAGTATTACGTTATTACGAATAACATTATATTGTGTAACTTTATAACGTATGACCTTATGTTGTATTACGATATAACGTATAAGGACATGTAGTATTAAGTTATAACGTATGACGTCATGTGGTATTACGTTATTACGAATATCGTAATATTGTATTACTTTATGACGTATGACGTCATGTAGTATTACTATATGACGTATGACGTCATGTAGTATTACTATATGACGTATGACGTCATGTAGTATTAGGTTATAACGTATGAAGTTATGTATTATTACGATATAACGTATGACGTTAAGCAGTATTAGGTTATAACGTATGACGTTATGTAGTATTAGGTTATAACGTATGGAGTTATGTAGTATTACGATATAACGTATGACGTTATGCAGTACTACGTTATAACGTATGACGTTATGTAGTGTTACGTTATAATGTATGACGTTATGTAGCATTACGGTATTTCGAACAACGTTGTATTGTGTTACTTTATAACGTATGACGTTATGTAGTGTTACGTTATAACGTATGACGCCGTGTAGTATTACGTTATAAGTATAACATTATGTAGTATCACGTTATAGCGTATGACGTCATGTAGTATTACGTTATTACGAATATCGTAATATTGTGTTACTTTATGACGTATGACGTCATGTAATATTGCTTTATGACGTATGACGTCATGTAGTATTTCCTTATAAGGTATGACGTTATGTAGTATTACGATATAACGTATGACGTTATGCAGTACTACGTTATAACGTATGACTTTATGTAGTGTTACGTTATAACGTATGACGTTATGTATTAGTACGATATAACGTATGACGTTATGCAGTATGAGGTTATAACGTATGACGTTATGTAGTTTTGCGTTATAACGTATGACGTCATGTAGTATTAGGTTATAACGTATGCCGTCATGTAGTATTACGTTATAACATATGACGTCATGTAGTAATACGATATAACGTACAACGTTATATAGAATTACGATATAACGCACAACGTTATGTCGTATTACGTTATAACGTATCATGTCATGTAGTATTACGTTATTACGAATAACGTTATATTGTGTTACCTTATAACGTGTGACCTTTTGTTGTATTACGTTATAACGTATAAAGACATGTAGTATTACGTTGTAACGTATGACGTCATGTAGTATTACTTTATGACGTATGACGTCATGTAGTATTATGTTATAACATATGCCGTCATGTAGTATTACGTTATAACATATGATGTCATGTAATATTACGATATAACGTACAGCGTTATATAGAATTACGATATAACGCACAACGTTATGTCGTATTACGTTATACCGTATGACGTTATATTGTGTTACTTTATGACGTATGACGTCATGTAGTATTACTTTATGACGTATGCCGTCATGTAGTATTACGTTATAACATATGACGTCATGTAGTAATACGATATAACGTACAACGTTATATAGAATTACGATATAACGCACAACGTTATGTCGTATTACGTTATAACGTATCATGTCATGTAGTATTACGTTATAACGAATGACGTTATGGAGTATTACGTTATAACGTATGACGCCATGTGGTATTAGGTTATTACGAATAACGTTATATTATGTTACTTTATGACATATGACGTCATGTAGTATTACTTTATGACGTATGACGTCATGTAGTATTTCGTTATAACGTATGACGTTATGCAGTATTACGATATAACGTATGACGGTATGCAGTATTACGTTATGACGTATGACGTTATGCAGTATTACGATATAACGTATGACGGTATGCAGTATTACGTTATAACGTATGACGTTATGCAGTATTACGTTATAACGTATGACGTTATGTATTAGTACGATATAACGTATGACGTTATGCAGTATGAGGTTATAGCGTATGACGTCATGTAGTTTTGCGTTATAACGTATGACGTCATGTAGTATTACGATATAACGTACAACGTTATGCAGTATTAGGTTATAACGTATGACGTTATGGAGTATTACGTTATTACGTATGACGTCATGTGGTATTACGTTATTACGAATAACGTTATATTGTGTTATTTTATAACGTATGACCTTATGTTGTATTACGTTATAACGTATAAAGGCATGTAGTATTACGTTGTAACGTACGGCGTCATGTATAATTACGTTATAACGTATTCCGTCATGTAGTATTACGTTATAACATATGACGTCATGTAGTATTACGATATAACGTACAACGTTATATAGAATTACGATATAACGCACAACGTTATGTCGTATTACGTTATAACTTATCATGTCATGTAGTATTACGTTATAACGTATGACGTTATGTAGTATTACGTTATTACGAATAACGTTATATTGTGTAACTTTATAACGTATGACCTTACGTTGTATTACGTTATAACGTATAAAGACATGTAGTATTACGTTATGACGTATGACGTCATGTGGTATTACTTTATGAAGTATGACGTCAGGTAGTATTACTTTATGACGTATGACGTCATGTAGTATTACTTTATGACGTATGACGTCATGTAGTATTACTTTATGACGTATGACGTCATGTAGTATTTCGTTATAACGTATGACGTTATGCAGTATTACGATATAACGTACAACGTTATGCAGTATTAGGTTATAACGTATGACGTTATGGAGTATTACGTTATTACGTATGACGTCATGTGGTATTACGTTATTACGAATAACGTTATATTGTGTTATTTTATAACGTCTGACCTTATGTTGTATTACGTTATAACGTATAAAGGCATGTAGTATTACGTTGTAACGTACGGCGTCATGTAGAATTACGTTATAACGTATTCCGTCATGTAGTATTACGTTATAACATATGACGTCATGTAGTATTACGATATAACGTACAACGTTATATAGAATTACGATATAACGCACAACGTTATGTCGTATTACGTTATAACTTATCATGTCATGTAGTATTACGTTATAACATATGACGTCATGTAGTATTACGATATAACGTACAACGTTATATAGAATTACGATATAACGCACAACGTTATGTCGTATTACGTTATAACTTATCATGTCATGTAGTATTTCGTTATAACGTATGACGTTATGCAGTATTACGATATAACGTACAACGTTATGCAGTATTAGGTTATAACGTATGACGTTATGGAGTATTACGTTATAACGTATGACGCCATGTGGTATTACGTTATTACGAGTAACGTTATATTATGTTACTTTATGACATATGACGTCATGTAGTATTACTTTATGACGTATGACGTCATGTAGTATTACTTTATGACGTATGACGTCATGTAGTATTACTTTATGACGTATGACGTCATGTAGTATTACTTTATGACGTATGACGTCATGTAGTATTACTTTATGACGTATGACGTCATGTAGTATTACTTTATGACGTATGACGTCATGTAGTATTTCGTTATAACGTATGACGTTATGCAGTATTACGATATAACGTATGACGTTATGCGGTATTAGGTTATAACGTATGACGTTATGGAGTATTACGTTATAACGTATGACGTCATGTGGTATTACGTTATTACGAATAACGTTATATTATGTTACGTCATGTAGTATTACTTTATGACGTATGACGTCATGTAGTATTACTTTATGACGTATGACGTCATGTAGTATTACTTTATGACGTATGACGTCATGTAGTATTACTTTATGACGTATGACGTCATGTAGTATTACTTTATGACGTATGACGTCATGTAGTATTACTTTATGACGTATGACGTCGTGTAGTATTACTTTATGACGTATGACGTCATGTAGTATTACTTTATGACGTATGACGTCATGTAGTATTACTTTATGACGTATGACGTCATGTAGTATTTCGTTTTAACGTACAACGTTATATATAATTACGATATAACGCACAACGTTATGTCGTATTACGTTATAACTTATCATGTCATGTAGTATTACGTTATAACGTATGACGTTATGTAGTATTACGTTATTACGAATAACGTTATATTGTGTAACTTTGTAACGTATGACCTTATGTTGTATTACGATATAACGTATAAAGACATGTAGTATTACGTTATAACGTATGACGTCATGTGGTATTACGTTATTACGAATATCGTAATATTGTATTACTTTATGACGTATGACGTCATGTAGTATTACTTTATGACGTATGACGTCATGTAGTATTACTTTATGACGTATGACGTCATGTAGTATTTCGTTATAACGTATGACGTTATGCAGTATTACGATATAACGTATGACGTTATGCGGTATTAGGTTATAACGTATGACGTTATGGAGTATTACGTTATAACGTATGACGTCATGTGGTATTACGTTATTACGAATAACGTTATATTATGTTACGTCATGTAGTATTACTTTATGACGTATGACGTCATGTAGTATTACTTTATGACGTATGACGTCATGTAGTATTACTTTATGACGTATGACGTCATGTAGTATTTCGTTATAACGTATGACGTTATGCAGTATTACGATATAACGTATGACGTTATGCAGTATTAGGTTATAACGTATGACGTCATGTAGTATTACTTTATGACGTATGACGTCATGTAGTATTACTTTATGACGTATGACGTCATGTAGTATTACTTTATGACGTATGACGTCATGTAGTATTTCGTTTTAACGTACAACGTTATATATAATTACGATATAACGCACAACGTTATGTCGTATTACGTTATAACTTATCATGTCATGTAGTATTACGTTATAACGTATGACGTTATGTAGTATTACGTTATTACGAATAACGTTATATTGTGTAACTTTGTAACGTATGACCTTATGTTGTATTACGATATAACGTATAAAGACATGTAGTATTACGTTATAACGTATGACGTCATGTGGTATTACGTTATTACGAATATCGTAATATTGTATTACTTTATGACGTATGACGTCATGTAGTATTACTATATGACGTATGACGTCATGTAGTATTACTATATGACGTATGACGTCATGTAGTATTAGGTTATAACGTATGAAGTTATGTATTATTACGATATAACGTATGACGTTAAGCAGTATTAGGTTATAACGTATGACGTTATGTAGTATTAGGTTATAACGTATGGCGTTATGTAGTATTACGATATAACGTATGACGTTATGCAGTACTACGTTATAACGTATGACGTTATGTAGTGTTACGTTATAATGTATGACGTTATGTAGCATTACGGTATTTCGAACAACGTTGTATTGTGTTACTTTATAACGTATGACGTTATGTAGTGTTACGTTATAACGTATGACGCCGTGTAGTATTACGTTATAAGTATAACATTATGCAGTATCACGTTATAGCGTATGACGTCATGTAGTATTACGTTATTACGAATATCGTAATATTGTGTTACTTTATGACGTATGACGTCATGTAATATTGCTTTATGACGTATGACGTCATGTAGTATTTCCTTATAAGGTATGACGTTATGTAGTATTACGATATAACGTATGACGTTATGCAGTACTACGTTATAACGTATGACTTTATGTAGTGTTACGTTATAACGTATGACGTTATGTATTAGTACGATATAACGTATGACGTTATGCAGTATGAGGTTATAACGTATGACGTCATGTAGTTTTGCGTTATAACGTATGACGTCATGTAGTATTAGGTTATAACGTATGCCGTCATGTAGTATTACGTTATAACATATGACGTCATGTAGTAATACGATATAACGTACAACGTTATATAGAATTACGATATAACGCACAACGTTATGTCGTATTACGTTATAACGTATCATGTCATGTAGTATTACGTTATTACGAATAACGTTATATTGTGTTACCTTATAACGTGTGACCTTTTGTTGTATTACGTTATAACGTATAAAGACATGTAGTATTACGTTGTAACGTATGACGTCATGTAGTATTACTTTATGACGTATGACGTCATGTAGTATTATGTTATAACATATGCCGTCATGTAGTATTACGTTATAACATATGACGTCATGTAATATTACGATATAACGTACAGCGTTATATAGAATTACGATATAACGCACAACGTTATGTCGTATTACGTTATACCGTATGACGTTATATTGTGTTACTTTATGACGTATGACGTCATGTAGTATTACTTTATGACGTATGCCGTCATGTAGTATTACGTTATAACATATGACGTCATGTAGTAATACGATATAACGTACAACGTTATATAGAATTACGATATAACGCACAACGTTATGTCGTATTACGTTATAACGTATCATGTCATGTAGTATTACGTTATAACGAATGACGTTATGGAGTATTACGTTATAACGTATGACGCCATGTGGTATTAGGTTATTACGAATAACGTTATATTATGTTACTTTATGACATATGACGTCATGTAGTATTACTTTATGACGTATGACGTCATGTAGGATTACTTTATGACGTATGACGTCATGTAGTATTACTTTATGACGTATGACGTCATGTAGTATTTCGTTATAACGTATGACGTTATGCAGTATTACGATATAACGTATGACGTTATGCGGTATTAGGTTATAGCTTATGACGTTATGGAGTATTACGTTATAACGTATGACGTCATGTGGTATTACGTTATTACGAATAACGTTATATTATGTTACGTCATGTAGTATTACTTTATGACGTATGACGTCATGTAGTATTACTTTATGACGTATGACGTCATGTAGTATTACTTTACGACGTATGACGTCATGTAGTATTACTTTATGACGTATGACGTCATGTAGTATTTCGTTATAACGTATGACGTTATGCAGTATTACGATATAACGTATGACGTTATGCAGTATTAGGTTATAACGTATGACGTCATGTAGTATTACTTTATGACGTATGACGTCATGTAGTATTTCGTTTTAACGTACAACGTTATATAGAATTACGGTATAACGCACAACGTTATGTCGTATTACGTTATAACTTATCATGTCATGTAGTATTACGTTATAACGTATGACGTTATGTAGTATTACGTTATTACGAATAACGTTATATTGTGTAACTGTATAACGTATGACCTTATGTTGTATTACGTTATAACGTATAAAGACATGTAGTATTACGTTATAACGTATGACGTCATGTGGTATTACGTTATTACGAATATCGTAATATTGTATTACTTTATGACGTATGACGTCATGTAGTATTACTATATGACGTATGACGTCATGTAGTATTACTATATGACGTATGACGTCATGTATTATTACGATATAACGTATGACGTTAAGCAGTATTAGGTTATAACGTATGACGTTATGTAGTATTAGGTTATAACGTATGGCGTTATGTAGTATTACGATATAACGTATGACGTTATGCAGTACTACGTTATAACGTATGACGTTATGTAGTGTTACGTTATAATGTATGACGTTATGTAGCATTACGGTATTTCGAACAACGTTGTATTGTGTTACTTTATAACGTATGACGTTATGTAGTGTTACGTTATAACGTATGACGCCGTGTAGTATTACGTTATAAGTATAACATTATGTAGTATCACGTTATAGCGTATGACGTCATGTAGTATTACGTTATTACGAATATCGTAATATTGTGTTACTTTATGACGTATGACGTCATGTAATATTGCTTTATGACGTATGACGTCATGTAGTATTTCCTTATAACGTATGACGTTATGTAGTATTACGATATAACGTATGACGTTATGCAGTACTACGTTATAACGTATGACTTTATGTAGTGTTACGTTATAACGTATGACGTTATGTATTAGTACGATATAACGTATGACGTTATGCAGTATGAGGTTATAACGTATGACGTCATGTAGTTTTGCGTTATAACGTATGACGTCATGTAGTATTAGGTTATAACGTATGCCGTCATGTAGTATTACGTTATAACATATGACGTCATGTAGTAATACGATATAACGTACAACGTTATATAGAATTACGATATAACGCACAACGTTATGTCGTATTACGTTATAACGTATCATGTCATGTAGTATTACGTTATTACGAATAACGTTATATTGTGTTACCTTATAACGTGTGACCTTTTGTTGTATTACGTTATAACGTATAAAGACATGTAGTATTACGTTGTAACGTATGACGTCATGTAGTATTACTTTATGACGTATGACGTCATGTAGTATTATGTTATAACATATGCCGTCATGTAGTATTACGTTATAACATATGACGTCATGTAATATTACGATATAACGTACAGCGTTATATAGAATTACGATATAACGCACAACGTTATGTCGTATTACGTTATACCGTATGACGTTATATTGTGTTACTTTATGACGTATGACGTCATGTAGTATTACTTTATGACGTATGCCGTCATGTAGTATTACGTTATAACATATGACGTCATGTAGTAATACGATATAACGTACAACGTTATATAGAATTACGATATAACGCACAACGTTATGTCGTATTACGTTATAACGTATCATGTCATGTAGTATTACGTTATAACGAATGACGTTATGGAGTATTACGTTATAACGTATGACGCCATGTGGTATTAGGTTATTACGAATAACGTTATATTATGATACTTTATGACATATGACGTCATGTAGTATTACTTTATGACGTATGACGTCATGTAGAATTACGTTATAACGTATTCCGTCATGTAGTATTACGTTATAACATATGACGTCATGTAGTATTACGATATAACGTACAACGTTATATAGAATTACGATATAACGCACAACGTTATGTAGTATTACGTTATAACTTATCATGTCATGTAGTATTACGTTATAACATATGACGTCATGTAGTATTACGATATAACGTACAACGTTATATAGAATTACGATATAACGCACAACGTTATGTCGTATTACGTTATAACTTATCATGTCATGTAGTATTTCGTTATAACGTATGACGTTATGCAGTATTACGATATAACGTACAACGTTATGCAGTATTAGGTTATAACGTATGACGTTATGGAGTATTACGTTATAACGTATGACGCCATGTGGTATTACGTTATTACGAGTAACGTTATATTATGTTACTTTATGACATATGACGTCATGTAGTATTACTTTATGACGTATGACGTCATGTAGGATTACTTTATGACGTATGACGTCATGTAGTATTACTTTATGACGTATGACGTCATGTAGTATTACTTTATGACGTATGACGTCATGTAGTATTTCGTTATAACGTATGACGTTATGCAGTATTACGATATAACGTATGACGTTATGGAGTATTACGTTATTACGTATGACGTCATGTGGTATTACGTTATTACGAATAACGTTATATTGTGTTATTTTATAACGTATGACCTTATGTTGTATTACGTTATAACGTATAAAGGCATGTAGTATTACGTTGTAACGTACGGCGTCATGTAGAATTACGTTATAACGTATTCCGTCATGTAGTATTACGTTATAACATATGACGTCATGTAGTATTACGATATAACGTACAACGTTATATAGAATTACGATATAACGCACAACGTTATGTCGTATTACGTTATAACTTATCATGTCATGTAGTATTACGTTATAACGTATGACGTTATGTAGTATTACGTTATTACGAATAACGTTATATTGTGTAACTTTATAACGTATGACCTTACGTTGTATTACGTTATAACGTATGACGTCATGTCGTATTACTTTATGACGTATGACGTCATGTAGTATTACTTTATGACGTATGACGTCATGTAGTATTACTTTATGACGTATGACGTCATGTAGTATTTCGTTACAACGTATGACGTTATGCAGTATTACGATATAACGTATGACGTTATGCGGTATTAGGTTATAACTTATGACGTTATGGAGTATTACGTTATAACGTATGACGTCATGTGGTATTACGTTATTACGAATAACGTTATATTATGTTACGTCATGTAGTATTACTTTATGACGTATGACGTCATGTAGTATTACTTTATGACGTATGACGTCATGTAGTATTACTTTATGACGTATGACGTCATGTAGTATTTCGTTATGACGTATGACGTTATGCAGTATTACGATATAACGTATGACGTTATGCAGTATTAGGTTATAGCGAATGACGTCATGTAGTATTACTTTATGACGTATGACGTCATGTAGTATTACTTTATGACGTATGACGTCATGTAGTATTTCGTTACAACGTATGACGTTATGCAGTATTACGATATAACGTATGACGTTATGCGGTATTAGGTTATAACTTATGACGTTATGGAGTATTACGTTATAACGTATGACGTCATGTGGTATTACGTTATTACGAATAACGTTATATTATGTTACGTCATGTAGTATTACTTTATGACGTATGACGTCATGTAGTATTACTTTATGACGTATGACGTCATGTAGTATTACTTTATGACGTATGACGTCATGTAGTATTACTTTATGACGTATGACGTCATGTAGTATTACTTTATGACGTATGACGTCATGTAGTATTTCGTTATAACGTATGACGTTATGCAGTATTACGATATAACGTATGACGTTATGCGGTATTAGGTTATAACGTATGACGTTATGGAGTATTACGTTATAACGTATGACGTCATGTGGTATTACGTTATTACGAATAACGTTATATTATGTTACGTCATGTAGTATTACTTTATGACGTATGACGTCATGTAGTATTACTTTATGACGTATGACGTCATGTAGTATTACTTTATGACGTATGACGTCATGTAGTATTACTTTATGACGTATGACGTCATGTAGTATTACTTTATGACGTATGACGTCATGTAGTATTTCGTTATGACGTATGACGTTATGCAGTATTACGATATAACGTATGACGTTATGCAGTATTAGGTTATAACGTATGACGTCATGTAGTATTACTTTATGACGTATGACGTCATGTAGTATTACTTTATGACGTATGACGTCATGTAGTATTTCGTTTTAACGTACAACGTTATATAGAATTACGATATAACGCACAACGTTATGTCGTATTACGTTATAACTTATCATGTCATGTAGTATTACGTTATAACGTATGACTTTATGTAGTATTACGTTATTACGAATAACGTTATATTGTGTAACTTTATAACGTATGACCTTATGTTGTATTACGTTATAACGTATAAAGACATGTAGTATTACGTTATAACGTATGACGTCATGTGGTATTACGTTATTACGAATATCGTAATATTGTATTACTTTATGACGTATGACGTCATGTAGTATTACTATATGGCGTATGACGTCATGTAGTATTACTATATTACGTATGACGTCATGTAGTATTACTATATGACGTATGACGTCATGTAGTATTAGGTTATAACGTATGAAGTTATGTATTATTACGATATAACGTATGACGTTAAGCAGTATTAGGTTATAACGTATGACGTTATGTAGTATTAGGTTATAACGTATGGCGTTATGTAGTATTACGATATAACGTATGACGTTATGCAGTACTACGTTATAACGTATGACGTTATGTAGTGTTACGTTATAATGTATGACGTTATGTAGCATTACGGTATTTCGAACAACGTTGTATTGTGTTACTTTATAACGTATGACGTTATGTAGTGTTACGTTATAACGTATGACGCCGTGTAGTATTACGTTATAAGTATAACATTATGTAGTATCACGTTATAGCGTATGACGTCATGTAGTATTACGTTATTACGAATATCGTAATATTGTGTTACTTTATGACGTATGACGTCATGTAATATTGCTTTATGACGTATGACGTCATGTAGTATTTCCTTATAACGTATGACGTTATGTAGTATTACGATATAACGTATGACGTTATGCAGTACTACGTTATAACGTATGACTTTATGTAGTGTTACGTTATAACGTATGACGTTATGTATTAGTACGATATAACGTATGACGTTATGCAGTATGAGGTTATAACGTATGACGTCATGTAGTTTTGCGTTATAACGTATGACGTCATGTAGTATTAGGTTATAACGTATGCCGTCATGTAGTATTACGTTATAACATATGACGTCATGTAGTAATACGATATAACGTACAACGTTATATAGAATTACGATATAACGCACAACGTTATGTCGTATTACGTTATAACGTATCATGTCATGTAGTATTACGTTATTACGAATAACGTTATATTGTGTTACCTTATAACGTGTGACCTTTTGTTGTATTACGTTATAACGTATAAAGACATGTAGTATTACGTTGTAACGTATGACGTCATGTAGTATTACTTTATGACGTATGACGTCATGTAGTATTATGTTATAACATATGCCGTCATGTAGTATTACGTTATAACATATGACGTCATGTAGTATTACGATATAACGTACAGCGTTATATAGAATTACGATATAACGCACAACGTTATGTCGTATTACGTTATACCGTATGACGTTATATTGTGTTACTTTATGACGTATGACGTCATGTAGTATTACTTTATGACGTATGCCGTCATGTAGTATTACGTTATAACATATGACGTCATGTAGTAATACGATATAACGTACAACGTTATATAGAATTACGATATAACGCACAACGTTATGTCGTATTACGTTATAACGTATCATGTCATGTAGTATTACGTTATAACGAATGACGTTATGGAGTATTACGTTATAACGTATGACGCCATGTGGTATTAGGTTATTACGAATAACGTTATATTATGTTACTTTATGACATATGACGTCATGTAGTATTACTTTATGACGTATGACGTCATGTAGTATTTCGTTATAACGTATGACGTTATGCAGTATTACGATATAACGTATGACGGTATGCAGTATTACG
Source organism: Bombus terrestris (assembly GCF_910591885.1). Classification (NCBI taxonomy): domain Eukaryota; kingdom Metazoa; phylum Arthropoda; class Insecta; order Hymenoptera; family Apidae; genus Bombus; species Bombus terrestris. Next base: position 1,299,076 of record NW_025963556.1, read on the forward strand.
TTATAACGTATGACGTTATGCAGTATTACGATATAACGTATGACGGTATGCAGTATTACGTTATAACGTATGACGTTATGCAGTATTACGTTATAACGTATGACGTTATGTATTAGTACGATATAACGTATGACGTTATGCAGTATGAGGTTATAGCGTGTGACGTCATGTAGTTTTGCGTTATAACGTATGACGTCATGTAGTATTACGATATAACGTACAACGTTATGCAGTATTAGGTTATAACGTATGACGTTATGGAGTATTACTTTATTACGTATGACGTCATGTGGTATTACGTTATTACGAATAATGTTATATTGTGTTATTTTATAACGTATGACCTTATGTTGTATTACGTTATAACGTATAAAGGCATGTAGTATTACGTTGTAACGTACGGCGTCATGTAGAATTACGTTATAACGTATTCCGTCATGTAGTATTACGTTATAACATATGACGTCATGTAGTATTACGATATAACGTACAACGTTATATAGAATTACGATATAACGCACAACGTTATGTCGTATTACGTTATAACTTATCATGTCATGTAGTATTACGTTATAACGTATGACGTTATGTAGTATTACGTTATTACGAATAACGTTATATTGTGTAACTTTATAACGTATGACCTTACGTTGTATTACGTTATAACGTATGACGTCATGTAGTATTACTTTATGACGTATGACGTCATGTAGTATTACTTTATGACGTATGGCGTCATGTAGTATAACTTTATGACGTATGACGTCATGTAGTATTACTTTATGACGTATGACGTCATGTAGTATTTCGTTACAACGTATGACGTTATGCAGTATTACGATATAACGTATGACGTTATGCGGTATTAGGTTATAACTTATGACGTTATGGAGTATTACGTTATAACGTATGACGTCATGTGGTATTACGTTATTACGAATAACGTTATATTATGTTACGTCATGTAGTATTACTTTATGACGTATGACGTCATGTAGTATTACTTTATGACGTATGACGTCATGTAGTATTACTTTATGACGTATGACGTCATGTAGTATAACTTTATGACGTATGACGTCATGTAGTATTACTTTATGACGTATGACGTCATGTAGTATTTCGTTACAACGTATGACGTTATGCAGTATTACGATATAACGTATGACGTTATGCGGTATTAGGTTATAACTTATGACGTTATGGAGTATTACGTTATAACGTATGACGTCATGTGGTATTACGTTATTACGAATAACGTTATATTATGTTACGTCATGTAGTATTACTTTATGACGTATGACGTCATGTAGTATTACGTTATAACGTATGACGTTATGTAGTATTACGTTATTACGAATAACGTTATATTGTGTAACTTTATAACGTATGACCTTATGTTGTATTACGTTATAACGTATAAAGACATGTAGTATTACGTTATAACGTATGACGTCATGTGGTATTACGTTATTACGAATATCGTAATATTGTATTACTTTATGACGTATGACGTCATGTAGTATTACTATATGACGTATGACGTCATGTAGTATTACTATATGACGTATGACGTCATGTAGTATTACTATATGACGTATGACGTCATGTAGTATTAGGTTATAACGTATGAAGTTATGTATTATTACGATATAACGTATGACGTTAAGCAGCATTAGGTTATAACGTATGACGTTATGTAGTATTAGGTTATAACGTATGGCGTTATGTAGTATTACGATATAACGTATGACGTTATGCAGTACTACGTTATAACGTATGACGTTATGTAGTGTTACGTTATAATGTATGACGTTATGTAGCATTACGGTATTTCGAACAACGTTGTATTGTGTTACTTTATAACGTATGACGTTATGTAGTGTTACGTTATAACGTATGACGCCGTGTAGTATTACGTTATAAGTATAACATTATGTAGTATCACGTTATAGCGTATGACGTCATGTAGTATTACGTTATTACGAATATCGTAATATTGTGTTACTTTATGACGTATGACGTCATGTAATATTGCTTTATGACGTATGACGTCATGTAGTATTTCCTTATAACGTATGACGTTATGTAGTATTACGATATAACGTATGACGTTATGCAGTACTACGTTATAACGTATGACGTTATGTAGTGTTACGTTATAACGTATGACGTTATGTATTAGTACGATATAACGTATGACGTTATGCAGTATGAGGTTATAACGTATGACGTCATGTAGTTTTGCGTTATAACGTATGACGTCATGTAGTATTAGGTTATAACGTATGCCGTCATGTAGTATTACGTTATAACATATGACGTCATGTAGTAATACGATATAACGTACAACGTTATATAGAATTACGATATAACGCACAACGTTATGTCGTATTACGTTATAACGTATCATGTCATGTAGTATTACGTTATTACGAATAACGTTATACTGTGTTACCTTATAACGTGTGACCTTTTGTTGTATTACGTTATAACGTATAAAGACATGTAGTATTACGTTGTAACGTATGACGTCATGTAGTATTACTTTATGACGTATGACGTTATGTAGTATTATGTTATAACATATGCCGTCATGTAGTATTACGTTATAACATATGACGTCATGTAATATTACGATATAACGTACAGCGTTATATAGAATTACGATATAACGCACAACGTTATGTCGTATTACGTTATACCGTATGACGTTATATTGTGTTACTTTATGACGTATGACGTCATGTAGTATTACTTTATGACGTATGCCGTCATGTAGTATTACGTTATAACATATGACGTCATGTAGTAATACGATATAACGTACAACGTTATATAGAATTACGATATAACGCACAACGTTATGTCGTATTACGTTATAACGTATCATGTCATGTAGTATTACGTTATAACGAATGACGCCGTGTAGTATTACGTTATAAGTATAACATTATGTAGTATCACGTTATAGCGTATGACGCCATGTGGTATTACGTTATTACGAATAACGTTATATTATGTTACTTTATGACATATGACGTCATGTAGTATTACTTTATGACGTATGACGTCATGTAGTATTACTTTATGACGTATGACGTCATGTAGTATTACTTTATGACGTATGACGTCATGTAGTATTACTTTATGACGTATGACGTCATGTAGTATTTCGTTATAACGTATGACGTTATGCAGTATTACGATATAACGTATGACGTTATGCGGTATTAGGTTATAACTTATGACGTTATGGAGTATTACGTTATAACGTATGACGTCATGTGGTATTACGTTATTACGAATAACGTTATATTATGTTACGTCATGTAGTATTACTTTATGACGTATGACGTCATGTAGTATTACTTTATGACGTATGACGTCATGTAGTATTACTTTATGACGTATGACGTCATGTAGTATTTCGTTATGACGTATGACGTTATGCAGTATTACGATATAACGTATGACGTTATGCAGTATTAGGTTATAGCGAATGACGTCATGTAGTATTACTTTATGACGTATGACGTCATGTAGTATTACTTTATGACGTATGACGTCATGTAGTATTTCGTTACAACGTATGACGTTATGCAGTATTACGATATAACGTATGACGTTATGCGGTATTAGGTTATAACTTATGACGTTATGGAGTATTACGTTATAACGTATGACGTCATGTGGTATTACGTTATTACGAATAACGTTATATTATGTTACGTCATGTAGTATTACTTTATGACGTATGACGTCATGTAGTATTACTTTATGACGTATGACGTCATGTAGTATTACTTTATGACGTATGACGTCATGTAGTATTACTTTATGACGTATGACGTCATGTAGTATTACTTTATGACGTATGACGTCATGTAGTATTTCGTTATAACGTATGACGTTATGCAGTATTACGATATAACGTATGACGTTATGCGGTATTAGGTTATAACGTATGACGTTATGGAGTATTACGTTATAACGTATGACGTCATGTGGTATTACGTTATTACGAATAACGTTATATTATGTTACGTCATGTAGTATTACTTTATGACGTATGACGTCATGTAGTATTACTTTATGACGTATGACGTCATGTAGTATTACTTTATGACGTATGACGTCATGTAGTATTACTTTATGACGTATGACGTCATGTAGTATTACTTTATGACGTATGACGTCATGTAGTATTTCGTTATGACGTATGACGTTATGCAGTATTACGATATAACGTATGACGTTATGCAGTATTAGGTTATAACGTATGACGTCATGTAGTATTACTTTATGACGTATGACGTCATGTAGTATTACTTTATGACGTATGACGTCATGTAGTATTTCGTTTTAACGTACAACGTTATATAGAATTACGATATAACGCACAACGTTATGTCGTATTACGTTATAACTTATCATGTCATGTAGTATTACGTTATAACGTATGACTTTATGTAGTATTACGTTATTACGAATAACGTTATATTGTGTAACTTTATAACGTATGACCTTATGTTGTATTACGTTATAACGTATAAAGACATGTAGTATTACGTTATAACGTATGACGTCATGTGGTATTACGTTATTACGAATATCGTAATATTGTATTACTTTATGACGTATGACGTCATGTAGTATTACTATATGGCGTATGACGTCATGTAGTATTACTATATTACGTATGACGTCATGTAGTATTACTATATGACGTATGACGTCATGTAGTATTAGGTTATAACGTATGAAGTTATGTATTATTACGATATAACGTATGACGTTAAGCAGTATTAGGTTATAACGTATGACGTTATGTAGTATTAGGTTATAACGTATGGCGTTATGTAGTATTACGATATAACGTATGACGTTATGCAGTACTACGTTATAACGTATGACGTTATGTAGTGTTACGTTATAATGTATGACGTTATGTAGCATTACGGTATTTCGAACAACGTTGTATTGTGTTACTTTATAACGTATGACGTTATGTAGTGTTACGTTATAACGTATGACGCCGTGTAGTATTACGTTATAAGTATAACATTATGTAGTATCACGTTATAGCGTATGACGTCATGTAGTATTACGTTATTACGAATATCGTAATATTGTGTTACTTTATGACGTATGACGTCATGTAATATTGCTTTATGACGTATGACGTCATGTAGTATTTCCTTATAACGTATGACGTTATGTAGTATTACGATATAACGTATGACGTTATGCAGTACTACGTTATAACGTATGACTTTATGTAGTGTTACGTTATAACGTATGACGTTATGTATTAGTACGATATAACGTATGACGTTATGCAGTATGAGGTTATAACGTATGACGTCATGTAGTTTTGCGTTATAACGTATGACGTCATGTAGTATTAGGTTATAACGTATGCCGTCATGTAGTATTACGTTATAACATATGACGTCATGTAGTAATACGATATAACGTACAACGTTATATAGAATTACGATATAACGCACAACGTTATGTCGTATTACGTTATAACGTATCATGTCATGTAGTATTACGTTATTACGAATAACGTTATATTGTGTTACCTTATAACGTGTGACCTTTTGTTGTATTACGTTATAACGTATAAAGACATGTAGTATTACGTTGTAACGTATGACGTCATGTAGTATTACTTTATGACGTATGACGTCATGTAGTATTATGTTATAACATATGCCGTCATGTAGTATTACGTTATAACATATGACGTCATGTAATATTACGATATAACGTACAGCGTTATATAGAATTACGATATAACGCACAACGTTATGTCGTATTACGTTATACCGTATGACGTTATATTGTGTTACTTTATGACGTATGACGTCATGTAGTATTACTTTATGACGTATGCCGTCATGTAGTATTACGTTATAACATATGACGTCATGTAGTAATACGATATAACGTACAACGTTATATAGAATTACGATATAACGCACAACGTTATGTTGTATTACGTTATAACGTATCATGTCATGTAGTATTACGTTATAACGAATGACGTTATGGAGTATTACGTTATAACGTATGACGCCATGTGGTATTAGGTTATTACGAATAACGTTATATTATGTTACTTTATGACATATGACGTCATGTAGTATTACTTTATGACGTATGACGTCATGTAGTATTTCGTTATAACGTATGACGTTATGCAGTATTACGATATAACGTATGACGGTATGCAGTATTACGTTATAACGTATGACGTTATGCAGTATTACGATATAACGTATGACGGTATGCAGTATTACGTTATAACGTATGACGTTATGCAGTATTACGTTATAACGTATGACGTTATGTATTAGTACGATATAACGTATGACGTTATGCAGTATGAGGTTATAGCGTATGACGTCATGTAGTTTTGCGTTATAACGTATGACGTCATGTAGTATTACGATATAACGTACAACGTTATGCAGTATTAGGTTATAACGTATGACGTTATGGAGTATTACTTTATTACGTATGACGTCATGTGGTATTACGTTATTACGAATAATGTTATATTGTGTTATTTTATAACGTATGACCTTATGTTGTATTACGTTATAACGTATAAAGGCATGTAGTATTACGTTGTAACGTACGGCGTCATGTAGAATTACGTTATAACGTATTCCGTCATGTAGTATTACGTTATAACATATGACGTCATGTAGTATTACGATATAACGTACAACGTTATATAGAATTACGATATAACGCACAACGTTATGTCGTATTACGTTATAACTTATCATGTCATGTAGTATTACGTTATAACGTATGACGTTATGTAGTATTACGTTATTACGAATAACGTTATATTGTGTAACTTTATAACGTATGACCTTACGTTGTATTACGTTATAACGTATGACGTCATGTAGTATTACTTTATGACGTATGACGTCATGTAGTATTACTTTATGACGTATGGCGTCATGTAGTATAACTTTATGACGTATGACGTCATGTAGTATTACTTTATGACGTATGACGTCATGTAGTATTTCGTTACAACGTATGACGTTATGCAGTATTACGATATAACGTATGACGTTATGCGGTATTAGGTTATAACTTATGACGTTATGGAGTATTACGTTATAACGTATGACGTCATGTGGTATTACGTTATTACGAATAACGTTATATTATGTTACGTCATGTAGTATTACTTTATGACGTATGACGTCATGTAGTATTACTTTATGACGTATGACGTCATGTAGTATTACTTTATGACGTATGACGTCATGTAGTATTACTTTATGACGTATGACGTCATGTAGTATTACTTTATGACGTATGACGTCATGTAGTATTTCGTTACAACGTATGACGTTATGCAGTATTACGATATAACGTATGACGTTATGCGGTATTAGGTTATAACTTATGACGTTATGGAGTATTACGTTATAACGTATGACGTCATGTGGTATTACGTTATTACGAATAACGTTATATTATGTTACGTCATGTAGTATTACTTTATGACGTATGACGTCATGTAGTATTACGTTATAACGTATGACGTTATGTAGTATTACGTTATTACGAATAACGTTATATTGTGTAACTTTATAACGTATGACCTTATGTTGTATTACGTTATAACGTATAAAGACATGTAGTATTACGTTATAACGTATGACGTCATGTGGTATTACGTTATTACGAATATCGTAATATTGTATTACTTTATGACGTATGACGTCATGTAGTATTACTATATGACGTATGACGTCATGTAGTATTACTATATGACGTATGACGTCATGTAGTATTACTATATGACGTATGACGTCATGTAGTATTAGGTTATAACGTATGAAGTTATGTATTATTACGATATAACGTATGACGTTAAGCAGCATTAGGTTATAACGTATGACGTTATGTAGTATTAGGTTATAACGTATGGCGTTATGTAGTATTACGATATAACGTATGACGTTATGCAGTACTACGTTATAACGTATGACGTTATGTAGTGTTACGTTATAATGTATGACGTTATGTAGCATTACGGTATTTCGAACAACGTTGTATTGTGTTACTTTATAACGTATGACGTTATGTAGTGTTACGTTATAACGTATGACGCCGTGTAGTATTACGTTATAAGTATAACATTATGTAGTATCACGTTATAGCGTATGACGTCATGTAGTATTACGTTATTACGAATATCGTAATATTGTGTTACTTTATGACGTATGACGTCATGTAATATTGCTTTATGACGTATGACGTCATGTAGTATTTCCTTATAACGTATGACGTTATGTAGTATTACGATATAACGTATGACGTTATGCAGTACTACGTTATAACGTATGACGTTATGTAGTGTTACGTTATAACGTATGACGTTATGTATTAGTACGATATAACGTATGACGTTATGCAGTATGAGGTTATAACGTATGACGTCATGTAGTTTTGCGTTATAACGTATGACGTCATGTAGTATTAGGTTATAACGTATGCCGTCATGTAGTATTACGTTATAACATATGACGTCATGTAGTAATACGATATAACGTACAACGTTATATAGAATTACGATATAACGCACAACGTTATGTCGTATTACGTTATACCGTATGACGTTATATTGTGTTACTTTATGACGTATGACGTCATGTAGTATTACTTTATGACGTATGCCGTCATGTAGTATTACGTTATAACATATGACGTCATGTAGTAATACGATATAACGTACAACGTTATATAGAATTACGATATAACGCACAACGTTATGTCGTATTACGTTATAACGTATCATGTCATGTAGTATTACGTTATAACGAATGACGCCGTGTAGTATTACGTTATAAGTATAACATTATGTTGTATCACGTTATAGCGTATGACGCCATGTGGTATTACGTTATTACGAATAACGTTATATTATGTTACTTTATGACATATGACGTCATGTAGTATTACTTTATGACGTATGACGTCATGTAGTATTACTTTATGACGTATGACGTCATGTAGTATTACTTTATGACGTATGACGTCATGTAGTATTTCGTTATAACGTATGACGTTATGCAGTATTACGATATAACGTATGACGTTATGCGGTATTAGGTTATAACTTATGACGTTATGGAGTATTACGTTATAACGTATGACGTCATGTGGTATTACGTTATTACGAATAACGTTATATTATGTTACGTCATGTAGTATTACTTTATGACGTATGACGTCATGTAGTATTACTTTATGACGTATGACGTCATGTAGTATTACTTTATGACGTATGACGTCATGTAGTATTACTTTATGACGTATGACGTCATGTAGTATTTCGTTATAACGTATGACGTTATGCAGTATTACGATATAACGTATGACGTTATGCAGTATTAGGTTATAACGTATGACGTCATGTAGTATTACTTTATGACGTATGACGTCATGTAGTATTTCGTTTTAACGTACAACGTTATATAGAATTACGATATAACGCACAACGTTATGTCGTATTACGTTATAACTTATCATGTCATGTAGTATTACGTTATAACGTATGACGTTATGTAGTATTACGTTATTACGAATAACGTTATATTGTGTAACTGTATAACGTATGACCTTATGTTGTATTACGTTATAACGTATAAAGACATGTAGTATTACGTTATAACGTATGACGTCATGTGGTATTACGTTATTACGAATATCGTAATATTGTATTACTTTATGACGTATGACGTCATGTAGTATTACTATATGACGTATGACGTCATGTAGTATTACTATATGACGTATGACGTCATGTAGTATTACTATATGACGTATGACGTCATGTAGTATTAGGTTATAACGTATGAAGTTATGTATTATTACGATATAACGTATGACGTTAAGCAGTATTAGGTTATAACGTATGACGTTATGTAGTATTAGGTTATAACGTATGGCGTTATGTAGTATTACGATATAACGTATGACGTTATGCAGTACTACGTTATAACGTATGACGTTATGTAGTGTTACGTTATAATGTATGACGTTATGTAGCATTACGGTATTTCGAACAACGTTGTATTGTGTTACTTTATAACGTATGACGTTATGTAGTGTTACGTTATAACGTATGACGCCGTGTAGTATTACGTTATAAGTATAACATTATGTAGTATCACGTTATAGCGTATGACGTCATGTAGTATTACGTTATTACGAATATCGTAATATTGTGTTACTTTATAACGTATGACCTTATGTTGTATTACGTTATAACGTATAAAGGCATGTAGTATTACGTTGTAACGTACGGCGTCATGTAGAATTACGCTATAACGTATTCCGTCATGTAGTATTACGTTATAACATATGACGTCATGTAGTATTACGATATAACGTACAACGTTATGCAGTATTAGGTTATAACGTATGACGTTATGGAGTATTACTTTATTACGTATGACGTCATGTGGTATTACGTTATTACGAATAACGTTATATTGTGTTATTTTATAACGTATGACCTTATGTTGTATTACGTTATAACGTATAAAGGCATGTAGTATTACGTTGTAACGTACGGCGTCATGTAGAATTACGCTATAACGTATTCCGTCATGTAGTATTACGTTATAACATATGACGTCATGTAGTATTACGATATAACGTACAACGTTATATAGAATTACGATATAACGCACAACGTTATGTCGTATTACGTTATAACTTATCATGTCATGTAGTATTACGTTATAACGTATGACGTTATGTAGTATTACGTTATTACGAATAACGTTATATTGTGTAACTTTATAACGTATGACCTTACGTTGTATTACGTTATAACGTATGACGTCATGTAGTATTACTTTATGACGTATGACGTCATGTAGTATTACTTTATGACGTATGACGTCATGTAGTATTACTTTATGACGTATGACGTCATGTAGTATAACTTTATGACGTATGACGTCATGTAGTATTACTTTATGACGTATGACGTCATGTAGTATTTCGTTACAACGTATGACGTTATGCAGTATTACGATATAACGTATGACGTTATGCGGTATTAGGTTATAACTTATGACGTTATGGAGTATTACGTTATAACGTATGACGTCATGTGGTATTACGTTATTACGAATAACGTTATATTATGTTACGTCATGTAGTATTACTTTATGACGTATGACGTCATGTAGTATTACGTTATAACGTATGACGTTATGTAGTATTACGTTATTACGAATAACGTTATATTGTGTAACTTTATAACGTATGACCTTATGTTGTATTACGTTATAACGTATAAAGACATGTAGTATTACGTTATAACGTATGACGTCATGTGGTATTACGTTATTACGAATATCGTAATATTGTATTACTTTATGACGTATGACGTCATGTAGTATTACTATATGACGTATGACGTCATGTAGTATTACGATATGACGTATGACGTCATGTAGTATTACTATATGACGTATGACGTCATGTAGAATTAGGTTATAACGTATGAAGTTATGTATTATTACGATATAACGTATGACGTTAAGCAGCATTAGGTTATAACGTATGACGTTATGTAGTATTAGGTTATAACGTATGGCGTTATGTAGTATTACGATATAACGTATGACGTTATGCAGTACTACGTTATAACGTATGACGTTATGTAGTGTTACGTTATAATGTATGACGTTATGTAGCATTACGGTATTTCGAACAACGTTGTATTGTGTTACTTTATAACGTATGACGTTATGTAGTGTTACGTTATAACGTATGACGCCGTGTAGTATTACGTTATAAGTATAACATTATGTAGTATCACGTTATAGCGTATGACGTCATGTAGTATTACGTTATTACGAATATCGTAATATTGTGTTACTTTATGACGTATGACGTCATGTAATATTGCTTTATGACGTATGACGTCATGTAGTATTTCCTTATAACGTATGACGTTATGTAGTATTACGATATAACGTATGACGTTATGCAGTACTACGTTATAACGTATGACGTTATGTAGTGTTACGTTATAACGTATGACGTTATGTATTAGTACGATATAACGTATGACGTTATGCAGTATGAGGTTATAACGTATGACGTCATGTAGTTTTGCGTTATAACGTATGACGTCATGTAGTATTAGGTTATAACGTATGCCGTCATGTAGTATTACGTTATAACATATGACGTCATGTAGTAATACGATATAACGTACAACGTTATATAGAATTACGATATAACGCACAACGTTATGTCGTATTACGTTATAACGTATCATGTCATGTAGTATTACGTTATTACGAATAACGTTATACTGTGTTACCTTATAACGTGTGACCTTTTGTTGTATTACGTTATAACGTATAAAGACATGTAGTATTACGTTGTAACGTATGACGTCATGTAGTATTACTTTATGACGTATGACGTTATGTAGTATTATGTTATAACATATGCCGTCATGTAGTATTACGTTATAACATATGACGTCATGTAATATTACGATATAACGTACAGCGTTATATAGAATTACGATATAACGCACAACGTTATGTCGTATTACGTTATACCGTATGACGTTATATTGTGTTACTTTATGACGTATGACGTCATGTAGTATTACTTTATGACGTATGCCGTCATGTAGTATTACGTTATAACATATGACGTCATGTAGTAATACGATATAACGTACAACGTTATATAGAATTACGATATAACGCACAACGTTATGTCGTATTACGTTATAACGTATCATGTCATGTAGTATTACGTTATAACGAATGACGCCGTGTAGTATTACGTTATAAGTATAACATTATGTAGTATCACGTTATAGCGTATGACGCCATGTGGTATTACGTTATTACGAATAACGTTATATTATGTTACTTTATGACATATGACGTCATGTAGTATTACTTTATGACGTATGACGTCATGTAGTATTACTTTATGACGTATGACGTCATGTAGTATTACTTTATGACGTATGACGTCATGTAGTATTTCGTTATAACGTATGACGTTATGCAGTATTACGATATAACGTATGACGTTATGCGGTATTAGGTTATAACTTATGACGTTATGGAGTATTACGTTATAACGTATGACGTCATGTGGTATTACGTTATTACGAATAACGTTATATTATGTTACGTCATGTAGTATTACTTTATGACGTATGACGTCATGTAGTATTACTTTATGACGTATGACGTCATGTAGTATTACTTTATGACGTATGACGTCATGTAGTATTACTTTATGACGTATGACGTCATGTAGTATTTCGTTATAACGTATGACGTTATGCAGTATTACGATATAACGTATGACGTTATGCAGTATTAGGTTATAACGTATGACGTCATGTAGTATTACTTTATGACGTATGACGTCATGTAGTATTTCGTTTTAACGTACAACGTTATATAGAATTACGATATAACGCACAACGTTATGTCGTATTACGTTATAACTTATCATGTCATGTAGTATTACGTTATAACGTATGACGTTATGTAGTATTACGTTATTACGAATAACGTTATATTGTGTAACTGTATAACGTATGACCTTATGTTGTATTACGTTATAACGTATAAAGACATGTAGTATTACGTTATAACGTATGACGTCATGTGGTATTACGTTATTACGAATATCGTAATATTGTATTACTTTATGACGTATGACGTCATGTAGTATTACTATATGACGTATGACGTCATGTAGTATTACTATATGACGTATGACGTCATGTAGTATTACTATATGACGTATGACGTCATGTAGTATTAGGTTATAACGTATGAAGTTATGTATTATTACGATATAACGTATGACGTTAAGCAGTATTAGGTTATAACGTATGACGTTATGTAGTATTAGGTTATAACGTATGGCGTTATGTAGTATTACGATATAACGTATGACGTTATGCAGTACTACGTTATAACGTATGACGTTATGTAGTGTTACGTTATAATGTATGACGTTATGTAGCATTACGGTATTTCGAACAACGTTGTATTGTGTTACTTTATAACGTATGACGTTATGTAGTGTTACGTTATAACGTATGACGCCGTGTAGTATTACGTTATAAGTATAACATTATGTAGTATCACGTTATAGCGTATGACGTCATGTAGTATTACGTTATTACGAATATCGTAATATTGTGTTACTTTATGACGTATGACCTTATGTTGTATTACGTTATAACGTATAAAGGCATGTAGTATTACGTTGTAACGTACGGCGTCATGTAGAATTACGCTATAACGTATTCCGTCATGTAGTATTACGTTATAACATATGACGTCATGTAGTATTACGATATAACGTACAACGTTATGCAGTATTAGGTTATAACGTATGACGTTATGGAGTATTACTTTATTACGTATGACGTCATGTAGTATTACGTTATTACGAATAACGTTATATTGTGTTATTTTATAACGTATGACCTTATGTTGTATTACGTTATAACGTATAAAGGCATGTAGTATTACGTTGTAACGTACGGCGTCATGTAGAATTACGCTATAACGTATTCCGTCATGTAGTATTACGTTATAACATATGACGTCATGTAGTATTACGATATAACGTACAACGTTATATAGAATTACGATATAACGCACAACGTTATGTCGTATTACGTTATAACTTATCATGTCATGTAGTATTACGTTATAACGTATGACGTTATGTAGTATTACGTTATTACGAATAACGTTATATTGTGTAACTTTATAACGTATGACCTTACGTTGTATTACGTTATAACGTATGACGTCATGTAGTATTACTTTATGACGTATGACGTCATGTAGTATTACTTTATGACGTATGACGTCATGTAGTATTACTTTATGACGTATGACGTCATGTAGTATTACTTTATGACGTATGACGTCATGTAGTATTTCGTTACAACGTATGACGTTATGCAGTATTACGATATAACGTATGACGTTATGCGGTATTAGATTATAACTTATGACGTTATGGAGTATTACGTTATAACGTATGACGTCATGTGGTATTACGTTATTACGAATAACGTTATATTATGTTACGTCACGTAGTATTACTTTATGACGTATGACGTCATGTAGTATTACTTTATGACGTATGACGTCATGTAGTATTACTTTATGACGTATGACGTATGTAGTATTACTTTATGACGTATGACGTCATGTAGTATTACTTTATGACGTATGACGTCATGTAGTATTTCGTTATAACGTATGACGTTATGCAGTATTACGATATAACGTATGACGTTATGCAGTATTAGGTTATAACGTATGACGTCATGTAGTATTACTTTATGACGTATGACGTCATGTAGTATTACTTTATGACGTATGACGTCATGTAGTATTTCGTTTTAACGTACAACGTTATATAGAATTACGATATAACGCACAACGTTATGTCGTATTACGTTATAACTTATCATGTCATGTAGTATTACGTTATAACGTATGACGTTATGTAGTATTACGTTATTACGAATAACGTTATATTGTGTAACTTTATAACGTATGACCTTATGTTGTATTACGATATAACGTATAAAGACATGTAGTATTACGTTATAACGTATGACGTCATGTGGTATTACGTTATTACGAATATCGTAATATTGTATTACTTTATGACGTATGACGTCATGTAGTATTACTATATGACGTATGACGTCATGTAGTATTACTATATGACGTATGACGTCATGTAGTATTAGGTTATAACATATGCCGTCATGTAGTATTACGTTATAACATATGACGTCATGTAATATTACGATATAACGTACAACGTTATATAGAATTACGATATAACGCACAACGTTATGTCGTATTACGTTATAACGTATCATGTCATGTAGTATTACGTTATAACGAATGACGTTATGGAGTATTACGTTATAACGTATGACGCCATGTGGTATTACGTTATTACGAATAACGTTATATTATGTTACTTTATGACATATGACGTCATGTAGTATTACTTTATGACGTATGACGTCATGTAGTATTACTTTATGACGTATGACGTCATGTAGTATTACTTTATGACGTATGACGTCATGTAGTATTTCGTTATAACGTATGACGTTATGCAGTATTACGATATAACGTATGACGTTATGCGGTATTAGGTTATAACTTATGACGTTATGGAGTATTACGTTATAACGTATGACGTCATGTAGTATTACTTTATGACGTATGACGTCATGTAGTATTACTTTATGACGTATGACGTCATGTAGTATTTCGTTATAACGTATGACGCTATGCAGTATTACGATATAACGTATGACGTTATGCAGTATTAGGTTATAACGTATGACGTCATGTAGTATTACTTTATGACGTATGACGTCATGTAGTATTACTTTACGACGTATGACGTCATGTAGTATTACTTTATGACGTATGACGTCATGTAGTATTTCGTTATAACGTATGACGTTATGCAGTATTACGATATAACGTATGACGTTATGCAGTATTAGGTTATAACGTATGACGTCATGTAGTATTACTTTATGACGTATGACGTCATGTAGTATTTCGTTTTAACGTACAACGTTATATAGAATTACGGTATAACGCACAACGTCATGTCGTATTACGTTATAACTTATCATGTCATGTAGTATTACGTTATAACGTATGACGTTATGTAGTATTACGTTATTACGAATAACGTTATATTGTGTAACTGTATAACGTATGACCTTATGTTGTATTACGTTATAACGTATAAAGACATGTAGTATTACGTTATAACGTATGACGTCATGTGGTATTACGTTATTACGAATATCGTAATATCGTATTACTTTATGACGTATGACGTCATGTAGTATTACTATATGACGTATGACGTCATGTAGTATTACTATATGACGTATGACGTCATGTAGTATTACTATATGACGTATGACGTCATGTAGTATTAGGTTATAACGTATGAAGTTATGTATTATTACGATATAACGTATGACGTTAAGCAGTATTAGGTTATAACGTATGACGTTATGTAGTATTAGCTTATAACGTATGGCGTTATGTAGTATTACGATATAACGTATGACGTTATGCAGTACTACGTTATAACGTATGACGCTATGTAGTGTTACGTTATAATGTATGACGTTATGTAGCATTACGGTATTTCGAACAACGTTGTATTGTGTTACTTTATAACGTATGACGTTATGTAGTGTTACGTTATAACGTGTGACGCCGTGTAGTATTACGTTATAAGTATAACATTATGTAGTATCACGTTATAGCGTATGACGTCATGTAGTATTACGTTATTACGAATATCGTAATATTGTGTTACTTTATGACGTATGACGTCATGTAATATTGCTTTATGACGTATGACGTCATGTAGTATTTCCTTATAACGTATGACGTTATGTAGTATTACGATATAACGTATGACGTTATGCAGTACTACGTTATAACATATGACTTTATGTAGTGTTACGTTATAACGTATGACGTTATGTATTAGTACGATATAACGTATGACGTTATGCAGTATGAGGTTATAACGTATGACGTCATGTAGTTTTGCGTTATAACGTATGACGTCATGTAGTATTAGGTTATAACGTATGCCGTCATGTAGTATTACGTTATAACATATGACGTCATGTAGTAATACGATATAACGTACAACGTTATATAGAATTACGATATAACGCACAACGTTATGTCGTATTACGTTATAACGTATCATGTCATGTAGTATTACGTTATTACGAATAACGTTATATTGTGTTACCTTATAACGTGTGACCTTTTGTTGTATTACGTTATAACGTATAAAGACATGTAGTATTACGTTGTAACGTATGACGTCATGTAGTATTACTTTATGACGTATGACGTCATGTAGGATTACTTTATGACGTATGACGTCATGTAGTATTACTTTATGACGTATGACGTCATGTAGTATTACTTTATGACGTATGACGTCATGTAGTATTTCGTTATAACGTATGACGCTATGCAGTATTACGATATAACGTATGACGTTATGCAGTATTAGGTTATAACGTATGACGTCATGTAGTATTACTTTATGACGTATGACGTCATGTAGTATTACTTTACGACGTATGACGTCATGTAGTATTACTTTATGACGTATGACGTCATGTAGTATTTCGTTATAACGTATGACGTTATGCAGTATTACGATATAACGTATGACGTTATGCAGTATTAGGTTATAACGTATGACGTCATGTAGTATTACTTTATGACGTATGACGTCATGTAGTATTTCGTTTTAACGTACAACGTTATATAGAATTACGGTATAACGCACAACGTCATGTCGTATTACGTTATAACTTATCATGTCATGTAGTATTACGTTATAACGTATGACGTTATGTAGTATTACGTTATTACGAATAACGTTATATTGTGTAACTGTATAACGTATGACCTTATGTTGTATTACGTTATAACGTATAAAGACATGTAGTATTACGTTATAACGTATGACGTCATGTGGTATTACGTTATTACGAATATCGTAATATCGTATTACTTTATGACGTATGACGTCATGTAGTATTACTATATGACGTATGACGTCATGTAGTATTACTATATGACGTATGACGTCATGTAGTATTACTATATGACGTATGACGTCATGTAGTATTAGGTTATAACGTATGAAGTTATGTATTATTACGATATAACGTATGACGTTAAGCAGTATTAGGTTATAACGTATGACGTTATGTAGTATTAGCTTATAACGTATGGCGTTATGTAGTATTACGATATAACGTATGACGTTATGCAGTACTACGTTATAACGTATGACGCTATGTAGTGTTACGTTATAATGTATGACGTTATGTAGCATTACGGTATTTCGAACAACGTTGTATTGTGTTACTTTATAACGTATGACGTTATGTAGTGTTACGTTATAACGTGTGACGCCGTGTAGTATTACGTTATAAGTATAACATTATGTAGTATCACGTTATAGCGTATGACGTCATGTAGTATTACGTTATTACGAATATCGTAATATTGTGTTACTTTATGACGTATGACGTCATGTAATATTGCTTTATGACGTATGACGTCATGTAGTATTTCCTTATAACGTATGACGTTATGTAGTATTACGATATAACGTATGACGTTATGCAGTACTACGTTATAACATATGACGTTATGTAGTGTTACGTTATAACGTATGACGTTATGTATTAGTACGATATAACGTATGACGTTATGCAGTATGAGGTTATAACGTATGACGTCATGTAGTTTTGCGTTATAACGTATGACGTCATGTAGTATTAGGTTATAACGTATGCCGTCATGTAGTATTACGTTATAACATATGACGTCATGTAGTAATACGATATAACGTACAACGTTATATAGAATTACGATATAACGCACAACGTTATGTCGTATTACGTTATAACGTATCATGTCATGTAGTATTACGTTATTACGAATAACGTTATATTGTGTTACCTTATAACGTGTGACCTTTTGTTGTATTACGTTATAACGTATAAAGACATGTAGTATTACGTTGTAACGTATGACGTCATGTAGTATTACTTTATGACGTATGACGTCATGTAGGATTACTTTATGACGTATGACGTCATGTAGTATTACTTTATGACGTATGACGTCATGTAGTATTACTTTATGACGTATGACGTCATGTAGTATTTCGTTATAACGTATGACGCTATGCAGTATTACGATATAACGTATGACGTTATGCAGTATTAGGTTATAACGTATGACGTCATGTAGTATTACTTTATGACGTATGACGTCATGTAGTATTACTTTACGACGTATGACGTCATGTAGTATTACTTTATGACGTATGACGTCATGTAGTATTTCGTTATAACGTATGACGTTATGCAGTATTACGATATAACGTATGACGTTATGCAGTATTAGGTTATAACGTATGACGTCATGTAGTATTACTTTATGACGTATGACGTCATGTAGTATTTCGTTTTAACGTACAACGTTATATAGAATTACGGTATAACGCACAACGTCATGTCGTATTACGTTATAACTTATCATGTCATGTAGTATTACGTTATAACGTATGACGTTATGTAGTATTACGTTATTACGAATAACGTTATATTGTGTAACTGTATAACGTATGACCTTATGTTGTATTACGTTATAACGTATAAAGACATGTAGTATTACGTTATAACGTATGACGTCATGTGGTATTACGTTATTACGAATATCGTAATATCGTATTACTTTATGACGTATGACGTCATGTAGTATTACTATATGACGTATGACGTCATGTAGTATTACTATATGACGTATGACGTCATGTAGTATTACTATATGACGTATGACGTCATGTAGTATTAGGTTATAACGTATGAAGTTATGTATTATTACGATATAACGTATGACGTTAAGCAGTATTAGGTTATAACGTATGACGTTATGTAGTATTAGCTTATAACGTATGGCGTTATGTAGTATTACGATATAACGTATGACGTTATGCAGTACTACGTTATAACGTATGACGCTATGTAGTGTTACGTTATAATGTATGACGTTATGTAGCATTACGGTATTTCGAACAACGTTGTATTGTGTTACTTTATAACGTATGACGTTATGTAGTGTTACGTTATAACGTGTGACGCCGTGTAGTATTACGTTATAAGTATAACATTATGTAGTATCACGTTATAGCGTATGACGTCATGTAGTATTACGTTATTACGAATATCGTAATATTGTGTTACTTTATGACGTATGACGTCATGTAATATTGCTTTATGACGTATGACGTCATGTAGTATTTCCTTATAACGTATGACGTTATGTAGTATTACGATATAACGTATGACGTTATGCAGTACTACGTTATAACATATGACTTTATGTAGTGTTACGTTATAACGTATGACGTTATGTATTAGTACGATATAACGTATGACGTTATGCAGTATGAGGTTATAACGTATGACGTCATGTAGTTTTGCGTTATAACGTATGACGTCATGTAGTATTAGGTTATAACGTATGCCGTCATGTAGTATTACGTTATAACATATGACGTCATGTAGTAATACGATATAACGTACAGCGTTATATAGAATTACGATATAACGCACAACGTTATGTCGTATTACGTTATAACGTATCATGTCATGTAGTATTACGTTATTACGAATAACGTTATATTGTGTTACCTTATAACGTGTGACCTTTTGTTGTATTACGTTATAACGTATAAAGACATGTAGTATTACGTTGTAACGTATGACGTCATGTAGTATTACTTTATGACGTATGACGTCATGTAGTATTATGTTATAACATATGCCGTCATGTAGTATTACGTTATAACATATGACGTCATGTAATATTACGATATAACGTACAGCGTTATATAGAATTACGATATAACGCACAACGTTATGTCGTATTACGTTATACCGTATGACGTTATATTGTGTTACTTTATGACGTATGACGTCATGTAGTATTACTTTATGACGTATGCCGTCATGTAGTATTACGTTATAACATATGACGTCATGTAGTAATACGATATAACGTACAACGTTATATAGAATTACGATATAACGCACAACGTTATGTCGTATTACGTTATAACGTATCATGTCATGTAGTATTACGTTATAACGAATGACGTTATGGAGTATTACGTTATAACGTATGACGCCATGTGGTATTAGGTTATTACGAATAACGTTATATTATGATACTTTATGACATATGACGTCATGTAGTATTACTTTATGACGTATGACGTCATGTAGAATTACGTTATAACGTATTCCGTCATGTAGTATTACGTTATAACATATGACGTCATGTAGTATTACGATATAACGTACAACGTTATATAGAATTACGATATAACGCACAACGTTATGTCGTATTACGTTATAACTTATCATGTCATGTAGTATTTCGTTATAACGTATGACGTTATGCAGTATTACGATATAACGTACAACGTTATGCAGTATTAGGTTATAACGTATGACGTTATGGAGTATTACGTTATAACGTATGACGCCATGTGGTATTACGTTATTACGAGTAACGTTATATTATGTTACTTTATGACATATGACGTCATGTAGTATTACTTTATGACGTATGACGTCATGTAGGATTACTTTATGACGTATGACGTCATGTAGTATTACTTTATGACGTATGACGTCATGTAGTATTACTTTATGACGTATGACGTCATGTAGTATTACTTTATGACGTATGACGTCATGTAGTATTACTTTATGACGTATGACGTCATGTAGTATTTCCTTACAACGTATGACGTTATGCAGTATTACGATATAACGTATGACGTTATGCGGTATTAGGTTATAACTTATGACGTTATGGAGTATTACGTTATAACGTATGACGTCATGTGGTATTACGTTATTACGAATAACGTTATATTATGTTACGTCATGTAGTATTACTTTATGACGTATGACGTCATGTAGTATTACTTTATGACGTATGACGTCATGTAGTATTACTTTATGACGTATGACGTCATGTAGTATTTCGTTATGACGTATGACGTTATGCAGTATTACGATATAACGTATGACGTTATGCAGTATTAGGTTATAACGTATGACGTCATGTAGTATTACTTTATGACGTATGACGTCATGTAGTATTACTTTATGACGTATGACGTCATGTAGTATTACTTTATGACGTATGACGTCATGTAGTATTTCGTTACAACGTATGACGTTATGCAGTATTACGATATAACGTATGACGTTATGCGGTATTAGGTTATAACTTATGACGTTATGGAGTATTACGTTATAACGTATGACGTCATGTGGTATTACGTTATTACGAATAACGTTATATTATGTTACGTCATGTAGTATTACTTTATGACGTATGACGTCATGTAGTATTACTTTATGACGTATGACGTCATGTAGTATTACTTTATGACGTATGACGTCATGTAGTATTTCGTTATGACGTATGAAGTTATGTATTATTACGATATAACGTATGACGTTAAGCAGTATTAGGTTATAACGTATGACGTTATGTAGTATTAGGTTATAACGTATGGCGTTATGTAGTATTACGATATAACGTATGACGTTATGCAGTACTACGTTATAACGTATGACGCTATGTAGTGTTACGTTATAATGTATGACGTTATGTAGCATTACGGTATTTCGAACAACGTTGTATTGTGTTACTTTATAACGTATGACGTTATGTAGTGTTACGTTATAACGTATGACGCCGTGTAGTATTACGTTATAAGTATAACATTATGTAGTATCACGTTATAGCGTATGACGTCATGTAGTATTACGTTATTACGAATATCGTAATATTGTGTTACTTTATGACGTATGACGTCATGTAATATTGCTTTATGACGTATGACGTCATGTAGTATTTCCTTATAACGTATGACGTTATGTAGTATTACGATATAACGTATGACGTTATGCAGTACTACGTTATAACATATGACTTTATGTAGTGTTACGTTATAACGTATGACGTTATGTATTAGTACGATATAACGTATGACGTTATGCAGTATGAGGTTATAACGTATGACGTCATGTAGTTTTGCGTTATAACGTATGACGTCATGTAGTATTAGGTTATAACGTATGCCGTCATGTAGTATTACGTTATAACATATGACGTCATGTAGTAATACGATATAACGTACAACGTTATATAGAATTACGATATAACGCACAACGTTATGTCGTATTACGTTATAACGTATCATGTCATGTAGTATTACGTTATTACGAATAACGTTATATTGTGTTACCTTATAACGTGTGACCTTTTGTTGTATTACGTTATAACGTATAAAGACATGTAGTATTACGTTGTAACGTATGACGTCATGTAGTATTACTTTATGACGTATGACGTCATGTAGTATTATGTTATAACATATGCCGTCATGTAGTATTACGTTATAACATATGACGTCATGTAATATTACGATATAACGTACAGCGTTATATAGAATTACGATATAACGCACAACGTTATGTCGTATTACGTTATACCGTATGACGTTATATTGTGTTACTTTATGACGTATGACGTCATGTAGTATTACTTTATGACGTATGCCGTCATGTAGTATTACGTTATAACATATGACGTCATGTAGTAATACGATATAACGTACAACGTTATATAGAATTACGATATAACGCACAACGTTATGTCGTATTACGTTATAACGTATCATGTCATGTAGTATTACGTTATAACGAATGACGTTATGGAGTATTACGTTATAACGTATGACGCCATATGGTATTAGGTTATTACGAATAACGTTATATTATGATACTTTATGACATATGACGTCATGTTGTATTACTTTATGACGTATGACGTCATGTAGAATTACGTTATAACGTATTCCGTCATGTAGTATTACGTTATAACATATGACGTCATGTAGTATTACGATATAACGTACAACGTTATATAGAATTACGATATAACGCACAACGTTATGTCGTATTACGTTATAACTTATCATGTCATGTAGTATTACGTTATAACATATGACGTCATGTAGTATTACGATATAACGTACAACGTTATATAGAATTACGATATAACGCACAACGTTATGTCGTATTACGTTATAACTTATCATGTCATGTAGTATTTCGTTATAACGTATGACGTTATGCAGTATTACGATATAACGTACAACGTTATGCAGTATTAGGTTATAACGTATGACGTTATGGAGTATTACGTTATAACGTATGACGCCATGTGGTATTACGTTATTACGAGTAACGTTATATTATGTTACTTTATGACATATGACGTCATGTAGTATTACTTTATGACGTATGACGTCATGTAGGATTACTTTATGACGTATGACGTCATGTAGTATTACTTTATGACGTATGACGTCATGTAGTATTACTTTATGACGTATGACGTCATGTAGTATTTCGTTATAACGTATGACGTTATGCAGTATTACGATATAACGTATGACGTTATGGAGTATTACGTTATTACGTATGACGTCATGTGGTATTACGTTATTACGAATAACGTTATATTGTGTTATTTTATAACGTATGACCTTATGTTGTATTACGTTATAACGTATAAAGGCATGTAGTATTACGTTGTAACGTACGGCGTCATGTAGAATTACGTTATAACGTATTCCGTCATGTAGTATTACGTTATAACATATGACGTCATGTAGTATTACGATATAACGTACAACTTTATATAGAATTACGATATAACGCACAACGTTATGTCGTATTACGTTATAACTTATCATGTCATGTAGTATTACGTTATAACGTATGACCTTACGTTGTATTACGTTATAACGTATGGCGTCATGTAGTATTACTTTATGACGTATGACGTCATGTAGTATTACTTTATGACGTATGACGTCATGTAGTATTACTTTATGACGTATGACGTCATGTAGTATTACTTTATGACGTATGACGTCATGTAGTATTTCGTTACAACGTATGACGTTATGCAGTATTACGATATAACGTATGACGTTATGCGGTATTAGGTTATAACTTATGACGTTATGGAGTATTACGTTATAACGTATGACGTCATGTGGTATTACGTTATTACGAATAACGTTATATTATGTTACGTCATGTAGTATTACTTTATGACGTATGACGTCATGTAGTATTACTTTATGACGTATGACGTCATGTAGTATTACTTTATGACGTATGACGTCATGTAGTATTTCGTTATGACGTATGACGTTATGCAGTATTACGATATAACGTATGACGTTATGCAGTATTAGGTTATAACGTATGACGTCATGTAGTATTACTTTATGACGTATGACGTCATGTAGTATTACTTTATGACGTATGACGTCATGTAGTATTTCGTTACAACGTATGACGTTATGCAGTATTACGATATAACGTATGACGTTATGCGGTATTAGGTTATAACTTATGACGTTATGGAGTATTACGTTATAACGTATGACGTCATGTGGTATTACGTTATTACGAATAACGTTATATTATGTTACGTCATGTAGTATTACTTTATGACGTATGACGTCATGTAGTATTACTTTATGACGTATGACGTCATGTAGTATTACTTTATGACGTATGACGTCATGTAGTATTACTTTATGACGTATGACGTCATGTAGTATTACTTTATGACGTATGACGTCATGTAGTATTTCGTTATAACGTATGACGTTATGCAGTATTACGATATAACGTATGACGTTATGCGGTATTAGGTTATAACGTATGACGTTATGGAGTATTACGTTATAACGTATGACGTCATGTGGTATTACGTTATTACGAATAACGTTATATTATGTTACGTCATGTAGTATTACTTTATGACGTATGACGTCATGTAGTATTACTTTATGACGTATGACGTCATGTAGTATTACTTTATGACGTATGACGTCATGTAGTATTACTTTATGACGTATGACGTCATGTAGTATTACTTTATGACGTATGACGTCATGTAGTATTCCGTTATAACGTATGACGTTATGCAGTATTACGATATAACGTATGACGTTATGCGGTATTAGGTTATAACGTATGACGTTATGGAGTATTACGTTATAACGTATGACGTCATGTGGTATTACGTTATTACGAATAACGTTATATTATGTTACGTCATGTAGTATTACTTTATGACGTATGACGTCATGTAGTATTACTTTATGACGTATGACGTCATGTAGTATTACTTTATGACGTATGACGTCATGTAGTATTACTTTATGACGTATGACGTCATGTAGTATTACTTTATGACGTATGACGTCATGTAGTATTTCGTTATGACGTATGACGTCATGTAGTATTTCGTTATGACGTATGACGTTATGCAGTATTACGATATAACGTATGACGTTATGCAGTATTAGGTTATAACGTATGACGTCATGTAGTATTACTTTATGACGTATGACGTCATGTAGTATTACTTTATGACGTGTGACGTCATGTAGTATTTCGTTTTAACGTACAACGTTATATAGAATTACGATATAACGCACAACGTTATGTCGTATTACGTTATAACTTATCATGTCATGTAGTATTACGTTATAACGTATGACTTTATGTAGTATTACGTTATTACGAATAACGTTATATTGTGTAACTTTATAACGTATGACCTTATGTTGTATTACGTTATAACGTATAAAGACATGTAGTATTACGTTATAACGTATGACGTCATGTGGTATTACGTTATTACGAATATCGTAATATTGTATTACTTTATGACGTATGACGTCATGTAGTATTACTATATGACGTATGACGTCATGTAGTATTACTATATGACGTATGACGTCATGTAGTATTACTATATGACGTATGACGTCATGTAGTATTAGGTTATAACGTATGAAGTTATGTATTATTACGATATAACGTATGACGTTAAGCAGTATTAGGTTATAACGTATGACGTTATGTAGTATTAGGTTATAACGTATGGCGTTATGTAGTATTACGATATAACGTATGACGTTATGCAGTACTACGTTATAACGTATGACGTTATGTAGTGTTACGTTATAATGTATGACGTTATGTAGCATTACGGTATTTCGAACAACGTTGTATTGTGTTACTTTATAACGTATGACGTTATGTAGTGTTACGTTATAACGTATGACGCCGTGTAGTATTACGTTATAAGTATAACATTATGTAGTATCACGTTATAGCGTATGACGTCATGTAGTATTACGTTATTACGAATATCGTAATATTGTGTTACTTTATGACGTATGAAGTCATGTAATATTGCTTTATGACGTATGACGTCATGTAGTATTTCCTTATAACGTATGACGTTATGTAGTATTACGATATAACGTATGAC
Organism: Bombus terrestris; assembly: GCF_910591885.1. Classification (NCBI taxonomy): domain Eukaryota; kingdom Metazoa; phylum Arthropoda; class Insecta; order Hymenoptera; family Apidae; genus Bombus; species Bombus terrestris. Next base: position 1,327,230 of record NW_025963556.1, read on the forward strand.
GTTATGCAGTACTACGTTATAACGTATGACGTTATGTAGTGTTACGTTATAACGTATGACGTTATGTATTAGTACGATATAACGTATGACGTTATGCAGTATGAGGTTATAACGTATGACGTCATGTAGTTTTGCGTTATAACGTATGACGTCATGTAGTATTAGGTTATAACGTATGCCGTCATGTAGTATTACGTTATAACATATGACGTCATGTAGTAATACGATATAACGTACAACGTTATATAGAATTACGATATAACGCACAACGTTATGTCGTATTACGTTATAACGTATCATGTCATGTAGTATTACGTTATTACGAATAACGTTATATTGTGTTACCTTATAACGTGTGACCTTTTGTTGTATTACGTTATAACGTATAAAGACATGTAGTATTACGTTGTAACGTATGACGTCATGTAGTATTACTTTATGACGTATGACGTCATGTAGTATTATGTTATAACATATGCCGTCATGTAGTATTACGTTATAACATATGACGTCATGTAATATTACGATATAACGTACAGCGTTATATAGAATTACGATATAACGCACAACGTTATGTCGTATTACGTTATACCGTATGACGTTATATTGTGTTACTTTATGACGTATGACGTCATGTAGTATTACTTTATGACGTATGCCGTCATGTAGTATTACGTTATAACATATGACGTCATGTAGTAATACGATATAACGTACAACGTTATATAGAATTACGATATAACGCACAACGTTATGTCGTATTACGTTATAACGTATCATGTCATGTAGTATTACGTTATAACGAATGACGTTATGGAGTATTACGTTATAACGTATGACGCCATATTGTATTAGGTTATTACGAATAACGTTATATTATGATACTTTATGACATATGACGTCATGTAGTATTACTTTATGACGTATGACGTCATGTAGAATTACGTTATAACGTATTCCGTCATGTAGTATTACGTTATAACATATGACGTCATGTAGTATTACGATATAACGTACAACGTTATATAGAATTACGATATAACGCACAACGTTATGTCGTATTACGTTATAACTTATCATGTCATGTAGTATTACGTTATAACATATGACGTCATGTAGTATTACGATATAACGTACAACGTTATATAGAATTACGATATAACGCACAACGTTATGTCGTATTACGTTATAACTTATCATGTCATGTAGTATTTCGTTATAACGTATGACGTTATGCAGTATTACGATATAACGTACAACGTTATGCAGTATTAGGTTATAACGTATGACGTTATGGAGTATTACGTTATAACGTATGACGCCATGTGGTATTACGTTATTACGAGTAACGTTATATTATGTTACTTTATGACATATGACGTCATGTAGTATTACTTTATGACGTATGACGTCATGTAGGATTACTTTATGACGTATGACGTCATGTAGTATTACTTTATGACGTATGACGTCATGTAGTATTACTTTATGACGTATGACGTATGTAGTATTACTTTATGACGTATGACGTCATGTAGTATTACTTTATGACGTATGACGTCATGTAGTATTTCGTTATAACGTATGACGTTATGCAGTATTACGATATAACGTATGACGTTATGCAGTATTAGGTTATAACGTATGACGTCATGTAGTATTACTTTATGACGTATGACGTCATGTAGTATTACTTTATGACGTATGACGTCATGTAGTATTTCGTTTTAACGTACAACGTTATATAGAATTACGATATAACGCACAACGTTATGTCGTATTACGTTATAACTTATCATGTCATGTAGTATTACGTTATAACGTATGACGTTATGTAGTATTACGTTATTACGAATAACGTTATATTGTGTAACTTTATAACGTATGACCTTATGTTGTATTACGATATAACGTATAAAGACATGTAGTATTACGTTATAACGTATGACGTCATGTGGTATTACGTTATTACGAATATCGTAATATTGTATTACTTTATGACGTATGACGTCATGTAGTATTACTATATGACGTATGACGTCATGTAGTATTACTATATGACGTATGACGTCATGTAGTATTACGTTATAACATATGCCGTCATGTAGTATTACGTTATAACATATGACGTCATGTAATATTACGATATAACGTACAACGTTATATAGAATTACGATATAACGCACAACGTTATGTCGTATTACGTTATAACGTATCATGTCATGTAGTATTACGTTATAACGAATGACGTTATGGAGTATTACGTTATAACGTATGACGCCATGTGGTATTACGTTATTACGAATAACGTTATATTATGTTACTTTATGACATATGACGTCATGTAGTATTACTTTATGACGTATGACGTCATGTAGTATTACTTTATGACGTATGACGTCATGTAGTATTACTTTATGACGTATGACGTCATGTAGTATTTCGTTATAACGTATGACGTTATGCAGTATTACGATATAACGTATGACGTTATGCGGTATTAGGTTATAACTTATGACGTTATGGAGTATTACGTTATAACGTATGACGTCATGTAGTATTACTTTATGACGTATGACGTCATGTAGTATTACTTTATGACGTATGACGTCATGTAGTATTTCGTTATAACGTATGACGTTATGCAGTATTACGATATAACGTATGACGTTATGCAGTATTAGGTTATAACGTATGACGTCATGTAGTATTACTTTATGACGTATGACGTCATGTAGTATTACTTTACGACGTATGACGTCATGTAGTATTACTTTATGACGTATGACGTCATGTAGTATTTCGTTATAACGTATGACGTTATGCAGTATTACGATATAACGTATGACGTTATGCAGTATTAGGTTATAACGTATGACGTCATGTAGTATTACTTTATGACGTATGACGTCATGTAGTATTTCGTTTTAACGTACAACGTTATATAGAATTACGGTATAACGCACAACGTCATGTCGTATTACGTTATAACTTATCATGTCATGTAGTATTACGTTATAACGTATGACGTTATGTAGTATTACGTTATTACGAATAACGTTATATTGTGTAACTGTATAACGTATGACCTTATGTTGTATTACGTTATAACGTATAAAGACATGTAGTATTACGTTATAACGTATGACGTCATGTGGTATTACGTTATTACGAATATCGTAATATCGTATTACTTTATGACGTATGACGTCATGTAGTATTACTATATGACGTATGACGTCATGTAGTATTACTATATGACGTATGACGTCATGTAGTATTACTATATGACGTATGACGTCATGTAGTATTAGGTTATAACGTATGAAGTTATGTATTATTACGATATAACGTATGACGTTAAGCAGTATTAGGTTATAACGTATGACGTTATGTAGTATTAGCTTATAACGTATGGCGTTATGTAGTATTACGATATAACGTATGACGTTATGCAGTACTACGTTATAACGTATGACGCTATGTAGTGTTACGTTATAATGTATGACGTTATGTAGCATTACGGTATTTCGAACAACGTTGTATTGTGTTACTTTATAACGTATGACGTTATGTAGTGTTACGTTATAACGTATGACGCCGTGTAGTATTACGTTATAAGTATAACATTATGTAGTATCACGTTATAGCGTATGACGTCATGTAGTATTACGTTATTACGAATATCGTAATATTGTGTTACTTTATGACGTATGACGTCATGTAATATTGCTTTATGACGTATGACGTCATGTAGTATTTCCTTATAACGTATGACGTTATGTAGTATTACGATATAACGTATGACGTTATGCAGTACTACGTTATAACATATGACTTTATGTAGTGTTACGTTATAACGTATGACGTTATGTATTAGTACGATATAACGTATGACGTTATGCAGTATGAGGTTATAACGTATGACGTCATGTAGTTTTGCGTTATAACGTATGACGTCATGTAGTATTAGGTTATAACGTATGCCGTCATGTAGTATTACGTTATAACATATGACGTCATGTAGTAATACGATATAACGTACAACGTTATATAGAATTACGATATAACGCACAACGTTATGTCGTATTACGTTATAACGTATCATGTCATGTAGTATTACGTTATTACGAATAACGTTATATTGTGTTACCTTATAACGTGTGACCTTTTGTTGTATTACGTTATAACGTATAAAGACATGTAGTATTACGTTGTAACGTATGACGTCATGTAGTATTACTTTATGACGTATGACGTCATGTAGTATTATGTTATAACATATGCCGTCATGTAGTATTACGTTATAACATATGACGTCATGTAATATTACGATATAACGTACAGCGTTATATAGAATTACGATATAACGCACAACGTTATGTCGTATTACGTTATACCGTATGACGTTATATTGTGTTACTTTATGACGTATGACGTCATGTAGTATTACTTTATGACGTATGCCGTCATGTAGTATTACGTTATAACATATGACGTCATGTAGTAATACGATATAACGTACAACGTTATATAGAATTACGATATAACGCACAACGTTATGTCGTATTACGTTATAACGTATCATGTCATGTAGTATTACGTTATAACGAATGACGTTATGGAGTATTACGTTATAACGTATGACGCCATATGGTATTAGGTTATTACGAATAACGTTATATTATGATACTTTATGACATATGACGTCATGTAGTATTACTTTATGACGTATGACGTCATGTAGAATTACGTTATAACGTATTCCGTCATGTAGTATTACGTTATAACATATGACGTCATGTAGTATTACGATATAACGTACAACGTTATATAGAATTACGATATAACGCACAACGTTATGTCGTATTACGTTATAACTTATCATGTCATGTAGTATTACGTTATAACATATGACGTCATGTAGTATTACGATATAACGTACAACGTTATATAGAATTACGATATAACGCACAACGTTATGTCGTATTACGTTATAACTTATCATGTCATGTAGTATTTCGTTATAACGTATGACGTTATTCAGTATTACGATATAACGTACAACGTTATGCAGTATTAGGTTATAACGTATGACGTTATGGAGTATTACGTTATAACGTATGACGCCATGTGGTATTACGTTATTACGAATAACGTTATATTATGTTACTTTATGACATATGACGTCATGTAGTATTACTTTATGACGTATGACGTCATGTAGGATTACTTTATGACGTATGACGTCATGTAGTATTACTTTATGACGTATGACGTCATGTAGTATTACTTTATGACGTATGACGTCATGTAGTATTTCGTTATAACGTATGACGTTATGCAGTATTACGATATAACGTATGACGTTATGTAGTATTACGTTATTACGTATGACGTCATGTGGTATTACGTTATTACGAATAACGTTATATTGTGTTATTTTATAACGTATGACCTTATGTTGTATTACGTTATAACGTATAAAGGCATGTAGTATTACGTTGTAACGTACGGCGTCATGTAGAATTACGTTATAACGTATTCCGTCATGTAGTATTACGTTATAACATATGACGTCATGTAGTATTACGATATAACGTACAACGTTATATAGAATTACGATATAACGCACAACGTTATGTCGTATTACGTTATAACTTATCATGTCATGTAGTATTACGTTATAACGTATGACGTTATGTAGTATTACGTTATTACGAATAACGTTATATTGTGTAACTTTATAACGTATGACCTTACGTTGTATTACGTTATAACGTATGACGTCATGTAGTATTACTTTATGACGTATGACGTCATGTAGTATTACTTTATGACGTATGACGTCATGTAGTATTACTTTATGACGTATGACGTCATGTAGTATTACTTTATGACGTATGACGTCATGTAGTATTTCGTTACAACGTATGACGTTATGCAGTATTACGATATAACGTATGACGTTATGCGGTATTAGGTTATAACTTATGACGTTATGGAGTATTACGTTATAACGTATGACGTCATGTGGTATTACGTTGTTACGAATAACGTTATATTATGTTACGTCATGTAGTATTACTTTATGACGTATGACGTCATGTAGTATTACTTTATGACGTATGACGTCATGTAGTATTACTTTATGACGTATGACGTCATGTAGTATTTCGTTATGACGTATGACGTTATGCAGTATTACGATATAACGTATGACGTTATGCAGTATTAGGTTATAACGTATGACGTCATGTAGTATTACTTTATGACGTATGACGTCATGTAGTATTACTTTATGACGTATGACGTCATGTAGTATTACTTTATGACGTATGACGTCATGTAGTATTTCGTTACAACGTATGACGTTATGCAGTATTACGATATAACGTATGACGTTATGCGGTATTAGGTTATAACTTATGACGTTATGGAGTATTACGTTATAACGTATGACGTCATGTGGTATTACGTTATTACGAATAACGTTATATTATGTTACGTCATGTAGTATTACTTTATGACGTATGACGTCATGTAGTATTACTTTATGACGTATGACGTCATGTAGTATTACTTTATGACGTATGACGTCATGTAGTATTTCGTTATGACGTATGAAGTTATGTATTATTACGATATAACGTATGACGTTAAGCAGTATTAGGTTATAACGTATGACGTTATGTAGTATTAGGTTATAACGTATGGCGATATGTAGTATTACGATATAACGTATGACGTTATGCAGTACTACGTTATAACGTATGACGCTATGTAGTGTTACGTTATAATGTATGACGTTATGTAGCATTACGGTATTTCGAACAACGTTGTATTGTGTTACTTTATAACGTATGACGTTATGTAGTGTTACGTTATAACGTATGACGCCGTGTAGTATTACGTTATAAGTATAACATTATGTAGTATCACGTTATAGCGTATGACGTCATGTAGTATTACGTTATTACGAATATCGTAATATTGTGTTACTTTATGACGTATGACGTCATGTAATATTGCTTTATGACGTATGACGTCATGTAGTATTTCCTTATAACGTATGACGTTATGTAGTATTACGATATAACGTATGACGTTATGCAGTATGAGGTTATAACGTATGACGTCATGTAGTTTTGCGTTATAACGTATGACGTCATGTAGTATTAGGTTATAACGTATGCCGTCATGTAGTATTACGTTATAACATATGACGTCATGTAGTAATACGATATAACGTACAACGTTATATAGAATTACGATATAACGCACAACGTTATGTCGTATTACGTTATAACGTATCATGTCATGTAGTATTACGTTATTACGAATAACGTTATATTGTGTTACCTTATAACGTGTGACCTTTTGTTGTATTACGTTATAACGTATAAAGACATGTAGTATTACGTTGTAACGTATGACGTCATGTAGTATTACTTTATGACGTATGACGTCATGTAGTATTATGTTATAACATATGCCGTCATGTAGTATTACGTTATAACATATGACGTCATGTAATATTACGATATAACGTACAGCGTTATATAGAATTACGATATAACGCACAACGTTATGTCGTATTACGTTATACCGTATGACGTTATATTGTGTTACTTTATGACGTATGACGTCATGTAGTATTACTTTATGACGTATGCCGTCATGTAGTATTACGTTATAACATATGACGTCATGTAGTAATACGATATAACGTACAACGTTATATAGAATTACGATATAACGCACAACGTTATGTCGTATTACGTTATAACGTATCATGTCATGTAGTATTACGTTATAACGAATGACGTTATGGAGTATTACGTTATAACGTATGACGCCATATGGTATTAGGTTATTACGAATAACGTTATATTATGATACTTTATGACATATGACGTCATGTAGTATTACTTTATGACGTATGACGTCATGTAGAATTACGTTATAACGTATTCCGTCATGTAGTATTACGTTATAACATATGACGTCATGTAGTATTACGATATAACGTACAACGTTATATAGAATTACGATATAACGCACAACGTTATGTCGTATTACGTTATAACTTATCATGTCATGTAGTATTACGTTATAACGTATGACGTCATGTAGTATTACGATATAACGTACAACGTTATATAGAATTACGATATAACGCACAACGTTATGTCGTATTACGTTATAACTTATCATGTCATGTAGTATTTCGTTATAACGTATGACGTTATGCAGTATTACGATATAACGTACAACGTTATGCAGTATTAGGTTATAACGTATGACGTTATGGAGTATTACGTTATAACGTATGACGCCATGTGGTATTACGTTATTACGAGTAACGTTATATTATGTTACTTTATGACGTATGACGTCATGTAGTATTACTTTATGACGTATGACGTCATGTAGGATTACTTTATGACGTATGACGTCATGTAGTATTACTTTATGACGTATGACGTCATGTAGTATTACTTTATGACGTATGACGTCATGTAGTATTTCGTTATAACGTATGACGTTATGCAGTATTACGATATAACGTATGACGTTATGGAGTATTACGTTATTACGTATGACGTCATGTGGTATTACGTTATTACGAATAACGTTATATTGTGTTATTTTATAACGTATGACCTTATGTTGTATTACGTTATAACGTATAAAGGCATGTAGTATTACGTTGTAACGTACGGCGTCATGTAGAATTACGTTATAACGTATTCCGTCATGTAGTATTACGTTATAACATATGACGTCATGTAGTATTACGATATAACGTACAACTTTATATAGAATTACGATATAACGCACAACGTTATGTCGTATTACGTTATAACTTATCATGTCATGTAGTATTACGTTATAACGTATGACCTTACGTTGTATTACGTTATAACGTATGACGTCATGTAGTATTACTTTATGACGTATGACGTCATGTAGTATTACTTTATGACGTATGACGTCATGTAGTATAACTTTATGACGTATGACGTCATGTAGTATTACTTTATGACGTATGACGTCATGTAGTATTTCGTTACAACGTATGACGTTATGCAGTATTACGATATAACGTATGACGTTATGCGGTATTAGGTTATAACTTATGACGTTATGGAGTATTACGTTATAACGTATGACGTCATGTGGTATTACGTTATTACGAATAACGTTATATTATGTTACGTCATGTAGTATTACTTTATGACGTATGACGTCATGTAGTATTACTTTATGACGTATGACGTCATGTAGTATTACTTTATGACGTATGACGTCATGTAGTATTTCGTTATGACGTATGACGTTATGCAGTATTACGATATAACGTATGACGTTATGCAGTATTAGGTTATAACGTATGACGTCATGTAGTATTACTTTATGACGTATGACGTCATGTAGTATTACTTTATGACGTATGACGTCATGTAGTATTTCGTTATAACGTATGACGTTATGCAGTATTACGATATAACGTATGACGTTATGCGGTATTAGGTTATAACTTATGACGTTATGGAGTATTACGTTATAACGTATGACGTCATGTGGTATTACGTTATTACGAATAACGTTATATTATGTTACGTCATGTAGTATTACTTTATGACGTATGACGTCATGTAGTATTACTTTATGACGTATGACGTCATGTAGTATTACTTTATGACGTATGACGTCATGTAGTATTACTTTATGACGTATGACGTCATGTAGTATTACTTTATGACGTATGACGTCATGTAGTATTTCGTTATAACGTATGACGTTATGCAGTATTACGATATAACGTATGACGTTATGCGGTATTAGGTTATAACGTATGACGTTATGGAGTATTACGTTATAACGTATGACGTCATGTGGTATTACGTTATTACGAATAACGTTATATTATGTTACGTCATGTAGTATTACTTTATGACGTATGACGTCATGTAGTATTACTTTATGACGTATGACGTCATGTAGTATTACTTTATGACGTATGACGTCATGTAGTATTACTTTATGACGTATGACGTCATGTAGTATTTCGTTATAACGTATGACGTTATGCAGTATTACGATATAACGTATGACGTTATGCGGTATTAGGTTATAACGTATGACGTTATGGAGTATTACGTTATAACGTATGACGTCATGTGGTATTACGTTATTACGAATAACGTTATATTATGTTACGTCATGTAGTATTACTTTATGACGTATGACGTCATGTAGTATTACTTTATGACGTATGACGTCATGTAGTATTACTTTATGACGTATGACGTCATGTAGTATTACTTTATGACGTATGACGTCATGTAGTATTTCGTTATGACGTATGACGTCATGTAGTATTTCGTTATGACGTATGACGTTATGCAGTATTACGATATAACGTATGACGTTATGCAGTATTAGGTTATAACGTATGACGTCATGTAGTATTACTTTATGACGTATGACGTCATGTAGTATTACTTTATGACGTGTGACGTCATGTAGTATTTCGTTTTAACGTACAACGTTATATAGAATTACGATATAACGCACAACGTTATGTCGTATTACGTTATAACTTATCATGTCATGTAGTATTACGTTATAACGTATGACTTTATGTAGTATTACGTTATTACGAATAACGTTATATTGTGTAACTTTATAACGTATGACCTTATGTTGTATTACGTTATAACGTATAAAGACATGTAGTATTACGTTATAACGTATGACGTCATGTGGTATTACGTTATTACGAATATCGTAATATTGTATTACTTTATGACGTATGACGTCATGTAGTATTACTATATGACGTATGACGTCATGTAGTATTACTATATGACGTATGACGTCATGTAGTATTACTATATGACGTATGACGTCATGTAGTATTACTATATGACGTATGACGTCATGTAGTATTAGGTTATAACGTATGAAGTTATGTATTATTACGATATAACGTATGACGTTAAGCAGTATTAGGTTATAACGTATGACGTTATGTAGTATTAGGTTATAACGTATGGCGTTATGTAGTATTACGATATAACGTATGACGTTATGCAGTACTACGTTATAACGTATGACGTTATGTAGTGTTACGTTATAATGTATGACGTTATGTAGCATTACGGTATTTCGAACAACGTTGTATTGTGTTACTTTATAACGTATGACGTTATGTAGTGTTACGTTATAACGTATGACGCCGTGTAGTATTACGTTATAAGTATAACATTATGTAGTATCACGTTATAGAGTATGACGTCATGTAGTATTACGTTATTACGAATATCGTAATATTGTGTTACTTTATGACGTATGACGTCATGTAATATTGCTTTATGACGTATGACGTCATGTAGTATTTCCTTATAACGTATGACGTTATGTAGTATTACGATATAACGTATGACGTTATGCAGTACTACGTTATAACGTATGACTTTATGTAGTGTTACGTTATAACGTATGACGTTATGTATTAGTACGATATAACGTATGACGTTATGCAGTATGAGGTTATAACGTATGACGTCATGTAGTTTTGCGTTATAACGTATGACGTCATGTAGTATTAGGTTATAACGTATGCCGTCATGTAGTATTACGTTATAACATATGACGTCATGTAGTAATACGATATAACGTACAACGTTATATAGAATTACGATATAACGCACAACGTTATGTCGTATTACGTTATAACGTATCATGTCATGTAGTATTACGTTATTACGAATAACGTTATATTGTGTTACCTTATAACGTGTGACCTTTTGTTGTATTACGTTATAACGTATAAAGACATGTAGTATTACGTTGTAACGTATGACGTCATGTAGTATTACTTTATGACGTATGACGTCATGTAGTATTATGTTATAACATATGCCGTCATGTAGTATTACGTTATAACATATGACGTCATGTAATATTACGATATAACGTACAGCGTTATATAGAATTACGATATAACGCACAACGTTATGTCGTATTACGTTATACCGTATGACGTTATATTGTGTTACTTTATGACGTATGACGTCATGTAGTATTACTTTATGACGTATGCCGTCATGTAGTATTACGTTATAACATATGACGTCATGTAGTAATACGATATAACGTACAACGTTATATAGAATTACGATATAACGCACAACGTTATGTCGTATTACGTTATAACGTATCATGTCATGTAGTATTACGTTATAACGAATGACGTTATGGAGTATTACGTTATAACGTATGACGCCATATGGTATTAGGTTATTACGAATAACGTTATATTATGATACTTTATGACATATGACGTCATGTAGTATTACTTTATGACGTATGACGTCATGTAGTTTTGCGTTATAACGTATTCCGTCATGTAGTATTACGTTATAACATATGACGTCATGTAGTATTACGATATAACGTACAACGTTATATAGAATTACGATATAACGCACAACGTTATGTCGTATTACGTTATAACTTATCATGTCATGTAGTATTACGTTATAACATATGACGTCATGTAGTATTACGATATAACGTACAACGTTATATAGAATTACGATATAACGCACAACGTTATGTCGTATTACGTTATAACTTATCATGTCATGTAGTATTTCGTTATAACGTATGACGTTATGCAGTATTACGATATAACGTACAACGTTATGCAGTATTAGGTTATAACGTATGACGTTATGGAGTATTACGTTATAACGTATGACGCCATGTGGTATTACGTTATTACGAGTAACGTTATATTATGTTACTTTATGACATATGACGTCATGTAGTATTACTTTATGACGTATGACGTCATGTAGGATTACTTTATGACGTATGACGTCATGTAGTATTACTTTATGACGTATGACGTCATGTAGTATTACTTTATGACGTATGACGTCATGTAGTATTTCGTTATAACGTATGACGTTATGCAGTATTACGATATAACGTATGACGTTATGGAGTATTACGTTATTACGTATGACGTCATGTGGTATTACGTTATTACGAATAACGTTATATTGTGTTATTTTATAACGTATGACCTTATGTTGTATTACGTTATAACGTATAAAGGCATGTAGTATTACGTTGTAACGTACGGCGTCATGTAGAATTACGTTATAACGTATTCCGTCATGTAGTATTACGTTATAACATATGACGTCATGTAGTATTACGATATAACGTACAACGTTATATAGAATTACGATATAACGCACAACGTTATGTCGTATTACGTTATAACTTATCATGTCATGTAGTATTACGTTATAACGTATGACGTTATGTAGTATTACGTTATTACGAATAACGTTATATTGTGTAACTTTATAACGTATGACCTTACGTTGTATTACGTTATAACGTATGACGTCATGTAGTATTACTTTATGACGTATGACGTCATGTAGTATTACTTTATGACGTATGACGTCATGTAGTATTACTTTATGACGTATGACGTCATGTAGTATTACTTTATGACGTATGACGTCATGTAGTATTTCGTTACAACGTATGACGTTATGCAGTATTACGATATAACGTATGACGTTATGCGGTATTAGGTTATAACTTATGACGTTATGGAGTATTACGTTATAACGTATGACGTCATGTGGTATTACGTTATTACGAATAACGTTATATTATGTTACGTCATGTAGTATTACTTTATGACGTATGACGTCATGTAGTATTACTTTATGACGTATGACGTCATGTAGTATTACTTTATGACGTATGACGTCATGTAGTATTTCGTTATGACGTATGACGTTATGCAGTATTACGATATAACGTATGACGTTATGCAGTATTAGGTTATAACGTATGACGTCATGTAGTATTACTTTATGACGTATGACGTCATGTAGTATTACTTTATGACGTATGACGTCATGTAGTATTTCGTTACAACGTATGACGTTATGCAGTATTACGATATAACGTATGACGTTATGCGGTATTAGGTTATAACTTATGACGTTATGGAGTATTACGTTATAACGTATGACGTCATGTGGTATTACGTTATTACGAATAACGTTATATTATGTTACGTCATGTAGTATTACTTTATGACGTATGACGTCATGTAGTATTACTTTATGACGTATGACGTCATGTAGTATTACTTTATGACGTATGACGTCATGTAGTATTTCGTTATGACGTATGAAGTTATGTATTATTACGATATAACGTATGACGTTAAGCAGTATTAGGTTATAACGTATGACGTTATGTAGTATTAGGTTATAACGTATGGCGTTATGTAGTATTACGATATAACGTATGACGTTATGCAGTACTACGTTATAACGTATGACGCTATGTAGTGTTACGTTATAATGTATGACGTTATGTAGCATTACGGTATTTCGAACAACGTTGTATTGTGTTACTTTATAACGTATGACGTTATGTAGTGTTACGTTATAACGTATGACGCCGTGTAGTATTACGTTATAAGTATAACATTATGTAGTATCACGTTATAGCGTATGACGTCATGTAGTATTACGTTATTACGAATATCGTAATATTGTGTTACTTTATGACGTATGACGTCATGTAATATTGCTTTATGACGTATGACGTCATGTAGTATTTCCTTATAACGTATGACGTTATGTAGTATTACGATATAACGTATGACGTTATGCAGTACTACGTTATAACATATGACTTTATGTAGTGTTACGTTATAACGTATGACGTTATGTATTAGTACGATATAACGTATGACGTTATGCAGTATGAGGTTATAACGTATGACGTCATGTAGTTTTGCGTTATAACGTATGACGTCATGTAGTATTAGGTTATAACGTATGCCGTCATGTAGTATTACGTTATAACATATGACGTCATGTAGTAATACGATATAACGTACAACGTTATATAGAATTACGATATAACGCACAACGTTATGTCGTATTACGTTATAACGTATCATGTCATGTAGTATTACGTTATTACGAATAACGTTATATTGTGTTACCTTATAATGTGTGACCTTTTGTTGTATTACGTTATAACGTATAAAGACATGTAGTATTACGTTGTAACGTATGACGTCATGTAGTATTACTTTATGACGTATGACGTCATGTAGTATTATGTTATAACATATGCCGTCATGTAGTATTACGTTATAACATATGACGTCATGTAATATTACGATATAACGTACAGCGTTATATAGAATTACGATATAACGCACAACGTTATGTCGTATTACGTTATACCGTATGACGTTATATTGTGTTACTTTATGACGTATGACGTCATGTAGTATTACTTTATGACGTATGCCGTCATGTAGTATTACGTTATAACATATGACGTCATGTAGTAATACGATATAACGTACAACGTTATATAGAATTACGATATAACGCACAACGTTATGTCGTATTACGTTATAACGTATCATGTCATGTAGTATTACGTTATAACGAATGACGTTATGGAGTATTACGTTATAACGTATGACGCCATATGGTATTAGGTTATTACGAATAACGTTATATTATGATACTTTATGACATATGACGTCATGTAGTATTACTTTATGACGTATGACGTCATGTAGAATTACTTTATGACGTATGACGTCATGTAGTATTTCGTTATGACGTATGAAGTTATGTATTATTACGATATAACGTATGACGTTAAGCAGTATTAGGTTATAACGTATGACGTTATGTAGTATTAGGTTATAACGTATGGCGATATGTAGTATTACGATATAACGTATGACGTTATGCAGTACTACGTTATAACGTATGACGCTATGTAGTGTTACGTTATAATGTATGACGTTATGTAGCATTACGGTATTTCGAACAACGTTGTATTGTGTTACTTTATAACGTATGACGTTATGTAGTGTTACGTTATAACGTATGACGCCGTGTAGTATTACGTTATAAGTATAACATTATGTAGTATCACGTTATAGCGTATGACGTCATGTAGTATTACGTTATTACGAATATCGTAATATTGTGTTACTTTATGACGTATGACGTCATGTAATATTGCTTTATGACGTATGACGTCATGTAGTATTTCCTTATAACGTATGACGTTATGTAGTATTACGATATAACGTATGACGTTATGCAGTATGAGGTTATAACGTATGACGTCATGTAGTTTTGCGTTATAACGTATGACGTCATGTAGTATTAGGTTATAACGTATGCCGTCATGTAGTATTACGTTATAACATATGACGTCATGTAGTAATACGATATAACGTACAACGTTATATAGAATTACGATATAACGCACAACGTTATGTCGTATTACGTTATAACGTATCATGTCATGTAGTATTACGTTATTACGAATAACGTTATATTGTGTTACCTTATAACGTGTGACCTTTTGTTGTATTACGTTATAACGTATAAAGACATGTAGTATTACGTTGTAACGTATGACGTCATGTAGTATTACTTTATGACGTATGACGTCATGTAGTATTATGTTATAACATATGCCGTCATGTAGTATTACGTTATAACATATGACGTCATGTAATATTACGATATAACGTACAGCGTTATATAGAATTACGATATAACGCACAACGTTATGTCGTATTACGTTATACCGTATGACGTTATATTGTGTTACTTTATGACGTATGACGTCATGTAGTATTACTTTATGACGTATGCCGTCATGTAGTATTACGTTATAACATATGACGTCATGTAGTAATACGATATAACGTACAACGTTATATAGAATTACGATATAACGCACAACGTTATGTCGTATTACGTTATAACGTATCATGTCATGTAGTATTACGTTATAACGAATGACGTTATGGAGTATTACGTTATAACGTATGACGTCATATGGTATTAGGTTATTACGAATAACGTTATATTATGATACTTTATGACATATGACGTCATGTAGTATTACTTTATGACGTATGACGTCATGTAGAATTACGTTATAACGTATTCCGTCATGTAGTATTACGTTATAACATATGACGTCATGTAGTATTACGATATAACGTACAACGTTATATAGAATTACGATATAACGCACAACGTTATGTCGTATTACGTTATAACTTATCATGTCATGTAGTATTACGTTATAACATATGACGTCATGTAGTATTACGATATAACGTACAACGTTATATAGAATTACGATATAACGCACAACGTTATGTCGTATTACGTTATAACTTATCATGTCATGTAGTATTTCGTTATAACGTATGACGTTATGCAGTATTACGATATAACGTACAACGTTATGCAGTATTAGGTTATAACGTATGACGTTATGGAGTATTACGTTATAACGTATGACGCCATGTGGTATTACGTTATTACGAGTAACGTTATATTATGTTACTTTATGACATATGACGTCATGTAGTATTACTTTATGACGTATGACGTCATGTAGGATTACTTTATGACGTATGACGTCATGTAGTATTACTTTATGACGTATGACGTCATGTAGTATTACTTTATGACGTATGACGTCATGTAGTATTTCGTTATAACGTATGACGTTATGCAGTATTACGATATAACGTATGACGTTATGGAGTATTACGTTATTACGTATGACGTCATGTGGTATTACGTTATTACGAATAACGTTATATTGTGTTATTTTATAACGTATGACCTTATGTTGTATTACGTTATAACGTATAAAGGCATGTAGTATTACGTTGTAACGTACGGCGTCATGTAGAATTACTTTATAACGTATTCCGTCATGTAGTATTACGTTATAACATATGACGTCATGTAGTATTACGATATAACGTACAACTTTATATAGAATTACGATATAACGCACAACGTTATGTCGTATTACGTTATAACTTATCATGTCATGTAGTATTACGTTATAACGTATGACCTTACGTTGTATTACGTTATAACGTATGACGTCATGTAGTATTACTTTATGACGTATGACGTCATGTAGTATTACTTTATGACGTATGACGTCATGTAGTATAACTTTATGACGTATGACGTCATGTAGTATTACTTTATGACGTATGACGTCATGTAGTATTTCGTTACAACGTATGACGTTATGCAGTATTACGATATAACGTATGACGTTATGCGGTATTAGGTTATAACTTATGACGTTATGGAGTATTACGTTATAACGTATGACGTCATGTGGTATTACGTTATTACGAATAACGTTATATTATGTTACGTCATGTAGTATTACTTTATGACGTATGACGTCATGTAGTATTACTTTATGACGTATGACGTCATGTAGTATTACTTTATGACGTATGACGTCATGTAGTATTTCGTTATAACGTATGACGTTATGCAGTATTACGATATAACGTATGACGTTATGCAGTATTAGGTTATAACGTATGACGTCATGTAGTATTACTTTATGACGTATGACGTCATGTAGTATTACTTTATGACGTATGACGTCATGTAGTATTTCGTTATAACGTATGACGTTATGCAGTATTACGATATAACGTATGACGTTATGCGGTATTAGGTTATAACTTATGACGTTATGGAGTATTACGTTATAACGTATGACGTCATGTGGTATTACGTTATTACGAATAACGTTATATTATGTTACGTCATGTAGTATTACTTTATGACGTATGACGTCATGTAGTATTACTTTATGACGTATGACGTCATGTAGTATTACTTTATGACGTATGACGTCATGTAGTATTACTTTATGACGTATGACGTCATGTAGTATTACTTTATGACGTATGACGTCATGTAGTATTTCGTTATAACGTATGACGTTATGCAGTATTACGATATAACGTATGACGTTATGCGGTATTAGGTTATAACGTATGACGTTATGGAGTATTACGTTATAACGTATGACGTCATGTGGTATTACGTTATTACGAATAACGTTATATTATGTTACGTCATGTAGTATTACTTTATGACGTATGACGTCATGTAGTATTACTTTATGACGTATGACGTCATGTAGTATTACTTTATGACGTATGACGTCATGTAGTATTACTTTATGACGTATGACGTCATGTAGTATTTCGTTATAACGTATGACGTTATGCAGTATTACGATATAACGTATGACGTTATGCGGTATTAGGTTATAACGTATGACGTTATGGAGTATTACGTTATAACGTATGACGTCATGTGGTATTACGTTATTACGAATAACGTTATATTATGTTACGTCATGTAGTATTACTTTATGACGTATGACGTCATGTAGTATTACTTTATGACGTATGACGTCATGTAGTATTACTTTATGACGTATGACGTCATGTAGTATTACTTTATGACGTATGACGTCATGTAGTATTTCGTTATGACGTATGACGTCATGTAGTATTTCGTTATGACGTATGACGTTATGCAGTATTACGATATAACGTATGACGTTATGCAGTATTAGGTTATAACGTATGACGTCATGTAGTATTACTTTATGACGTATGACGTCATGTAGTATTACTTTATGACGTGTGACGTCATGTAGTATTTCGTTTTAACGTACAACGTTATATAGAATTACGATATAACGCACAACGTTATGTCGTATTACGTTATAACTTATCATGTCACGTAGTATTACGTTATAACGTATGACTTTATGTAGTATTACGTTATTACGAATAACGTTATATTGTGTAACTTTATAACGTATGACCTTATGTTGTATTACGTTATAACGTATAAAGACATGTAGTATTACGTTATAACGTATGACGTCATGTGGTATTACGTTATTACGAATATCGTAATATTGTATTACTTTATGACGTATGACGTCATGTAGTATTACTATATGACGTATGACGTCATGTAGTATTACTATATGACGTATGACGTCATGTAGTATTACTATATGACGTATGACGTCATGTAGTATTACTATATGACGTATGACGTCATGTAGTATTAGGTTATAACGTATGAAGTTATGTATTATTACGATATAACGTATGACGTTAAGCAGTATTAGGTTATAACGTATGACGTTATGTAGTATTAGGTTATAACGTATGGCGTTATGTAGTATTACGATATAACGTATGACGTTATGCAGTACTACGTTATAACGTATGACGTTATGTAGTGTTACGTTATAATGTATGACGTTATGTAGCATTACGGTATTTCGAACAACGTTGTATTGTGTTACTTTATAACGTATGACGTTATGTAGTGTTACGTTATAACGTATGACGCCGTGTAGTATTACGTTATAAGTATAACATTATGTAGTATCACGTTATAGAGTATGACGTCATGTAGTATTACGTTATTACGAATATCGTAATATTGTGTTACTTTATGACGTATGACGTCATGTAATATTGCTTTATGACGTATGACGTCATGTAGTATTTCCTTATAACGTATGACGTTATGTAGTATTACGATATAACGTATGACGTTATGCAGTACTACGTTATAACGTATGACTTTATGTAGTGTTACGTTATAACGTATGACGTTATGTATTAGTACGATATAACGTATGACGTTATGCAGTATGAGGTTATAACGTATGACGTCATGTAGTTTTGCGTTATAACGTATGACGTCATGTAGTATTAGGTTATAACGTATGCCGTCATGTAGTATTACGTTATAACATATGACGTCATGTAGTAATACGATATAACGTACAACGTTATATAGAATTACGATATAACGCACAACGTTATGTCGTATTACGTTATAACGTATCATGTCATGTAGTATTACGTTATTACGAATAACGTTATATTGTGTTACCTTATAACGTGTGACCTTTTGTTGTATTACGTTATAACGTATAAAGACATGTAGTATTACGTTGTAACGTATGACGTCATGTAGTATTACTTTATGACGTATGACGTCATGTAGTATTATGTTATAACATATGCCGTCATGTAGTATTACGTTATAACATATGACGTCATGTAATATTACGATATAACGTACAGCGTTATATAGAATTACGATATAACGCACAACGTTATGTCGTATTACGTTATACCGTATGACGTTATATTGTGTTACTTTATGACGTATGACGTCATGTAGTATTACTTTATGACGTATGCCGTCATGTAGTATTACGTTATAACATATGACGTCATGTAGTAATACGATATAACGTACAACGTTATATAGAATTACGATATAACGCACAACGTTATGTCGTATTACGTTATAACGTATCATGTCATGTAGTATTACGTTATAACGAATGACGTTATGGAGTATTACGTTATAACGTATGACGCCATATGGTATTAGGTTATTACGAATAACGTTATATTATGATACTTTATGACATATGACGTCATGTAGTATTACTTTATGACGTATGACGTCATGTAGAATTACGTTATAACGTATTCCGTCATGTAGTATTACGTTATAACATATGACGTCATGTAGTATTACGATATAACGTACAACGTTATATAGAATTACGATATAACGCACAACGTTATGTCGTATTACGTTATAACTTATCATGTCATGTAGTATTACGTTATAACATATGACGTCATGTAGTATTACGATATAACGTACAACGTTATATAGAATTACGATATAACGCACAACGTTATGTCGTATTACGTTATAACTTATCATGTCATGTAGTATTTCGTTATAACGTATGACGTTATGCAGTATTACGATATAACGTACAACGTTATGCAGTATTAGGTTATAACGTATGACGTTATGGAGTATTACGTTATAACGTATGACGCCATGTGGTATTACGTTATTACGAGTAACGTTATATTATGTTACTTTATGACATATGACGTCATGTAGTATTACTTTATGACGTATGACGTCATGTAGGATTACTTTATGACGTATGACGTCATGTAGTATTACTTTATGACGTATGACGTCATGTAGTATTACTTTATGACGTATGACGTCATGTAGTATTTCGTTATAACGTATGACGTTATGCAGTATTACGATATAACGTATGACGTTATGGAGTATTACGTTATTACGTATGACGTCATGTGGTATTACGTTATTACGAATAACGTTATATTGTGTTATTTTATAACGTATGACCTTATGTTGTATTACGTTATAACGTATAAAGGCATGTAGTATTACGTTGTAACGTACGGCGTCATGTAGAATTACGTTATAACGTATTCCGTCATGTAGTATTACGTTATAACATATGACGTCATGTAGTATTACGATATAACGTACAACGTTATATAGAATTACGATATAACGCACAACGTTATGTCGTATTACGTTATAACTTATCATGTCATGTAGTATTACGTTATAACGTATGACGTTATGTAGTATTACGTTATTACGAATAACGTTATATTGTGTAACTTTATAACGTATGACCTTACGTTGTATTACGTTATAACGTATGACGTCATGTAGTATTACTTTATGACGTATGACGTCATGTAGTATTACTTTATGACGTATGACGTCATGTAGTATTACTTTATGACGTATGACGTCATGTAGTATTACTTTATGACGTATGACGTCATGTAGTATTTCGTTACAACGTATGACGTTATGCAGTATTACGATATAACGTATGACGTTATGCGGTATTAGGTTATAACTTATGACGTTATGGAGTATTACGTTATAACGTATGACGTCATGTGGTATTACGTTATTACGAATAACGTTATATTATGTTACGTCATGTAGTATTACTTTATGACGTATGACGTCATGTAGTATTACTTTATGACGTATGACGTCATGTAGTATTACTTTATGACGTATGACGTCATGTAGTATTTCGTTATGACGTATGACGTTATGCAGTATTACGATATAACGTATGACGTTATGCAGTATTAGGTTATAACGTATGACGTCATGTAGTATTACTTTATGACGTATGACGTCATGTAGTATTACTTTATGACGTATGACGTCATGTAGTATTTCGTTATAACGTATGACGTTATGCAGTATTACGATATAACGTATGACGTTATGCGGTATTAGGTTATAACTTATGACGTTATGGAGTATTACGTTATAACGTATGACGTCATGTGGTATTACGTTATTACGAATAACGTTATATTATGTTACGTCATGTAGTATTACTTTATGACGTATGACGTCATGTAGTATTACTTTATGACGTATGACGTCATGTAGTATTACTTTATGACGTATGACGTCATGTAGTATTTCGTTATGACGTATGAAGTTATGTATTATTACGATATAACGTATGACGTTAAGCAGTATTAGGTTATAACGTATGACGTTATGTAGTATTAGGTTATAACGTATGGCGTTATGTAGTATTACGATATAACGTATGACGTTATGCAGTACTACGTTATAACGTATGACGCTATGTAGTGTTACGTTATAATGTATGACGTTATGTAGCATTACGGTATTTCGAACAACGTTGTATTGTGTTACTTTATAACGTATGACGTTATGTAGTGTTACGTTATAACGTATGACGCCGTGTAGTATTACGTTATAAGTATAACATTATGTAGTATCACGTTATAGCGTATGACGTCATGTAGTATTACGTTATTACGAATATCGTAATATTGTGTTACTTTATGACGTATGACGTCATGTAATATTGCTTTATGACGTATGACGTCATGTAGTATTTCCTTATAACGTATGACGTTATGTAGTATTACGATATAACGTATGACGTTATGCAGTACTACGTTATAACATATGACTTTATGTAGTGTTACGTTATAACGTATGACGTTATGTATTAGTACGATATAACGTATGACGTTATGCAGTATGAGGTTATAACGTATGACGTCATGTAGTTTTGCGTTATAACGTATGACGTCATGTAGTATTAGGTTATAACGTATGCCGTCATGTAGTATTACGTTATAACATATGACGTCATGTAGTAATACGATATAACGTACAACGTTATATAGAATTACGATATAACGCACAACGTTATGTAGTATTACGTTATAACGTATCATGTCATGTAGTATTACGTTATTACGAATAACGTTATATTGTGTTACCTTATAACGTGTGACCTTTTGTTGTATTACGTTATAACGTATAAAGACATGTAGTATTACGTTGTAACGTATGACGTCATGTAGTATTACTTTATGACGTATGACGTCATGTAGTATTATGTTATAACATATGCCGTCATGTAGTATTACGTTATAACATATGACGTCATGTAATATTACGATATAACGTACAGCGTTATATAGAATTACGATATAACGCACAACGTTATGTCGTATTACGTTATACCGTATGACGTTATATTGTGTTACTTTATGACGTATGACGTCATGTAGTATTACTTTATGACGTATGCCGTCATGTAGTATTACGTTATAACATATGACGTCATGTAGTAATACGATATAACGTACAACGTTATATAGAATTACGATATAACGCACAACGTTATGTCGTATTACGTTATAACGTATCATGTCATGTAGTATTACGTTATAACGAATGACGTTATGGAGTATTACGTTATAACGTATGACGCCATATGGTATTAGGTTATTACGAATAACGTTATATTATGATACTTTATGACATATGACGTCATGTAGTATTACTTTATGACGTATGACGTCATGTAGAATTACGTTATAACGTATTCCGTCATGTAGTATTACGTTATAACATATGACGTCATGTAGTATTACGATATAACGTACAACGTTATATAGAATTACGATATAACGCACAACGTTATGTCGTATTACGTTATAACTTATCATGTCATGTAGTATTTCGTTATAACGTATGACGTTATGCAGTATTACGATATAACGCACAACGTTATGTCGTATTACGTTATAACTTATCATGTCATGTAGTATTACGTTATAACATATGACGTCATGTAGTATTACGATATAACGTACAACGTTATATAGAATTACGATATAACGCACAACGTTATGTCGTATTACGTTATAACTTATCATGTCATGTAGTATTTCGTTATAACGTATGACGTTATGCAGTATTACGATATAACGTACAACGTTATGCAGTATTAGGTTATAACGTATGACGTTATGGAGTATTACGTTATAACGTATGACGCCATGTGGTATTACGTTATTACGAGTAACGTTATATTATGTTACTTTATGACATATGACGTCATGTAGTATTACTTTATGACGTATGACGTCATGTAGGATTACTTTATGACGTATGACGTCATGTAGTATTACTTTATGACGTATGACGTCATGTAGTATTACTTTATGACGTATGACGTCATGTAGTATTTCGTTATAACGTATGACGTTATGCAGTATTACGATATAACGTATGACGTTATGGAGTATTACGTTATTACGTATGACGTCATGTGGTATTACGTTATTACGAATAACGTTATATTGTGTTATTTTATAACGTATGACCCTATGTTGTATTACGTTATAACGTATAAAGGCATGTAGTATTACGTTGTAACGTACGGCGTCATGTAGAATTACGTTATAACGTATTCCGTCATGTAGTATTACGTTATAACATATGACGTCATGTAGTATTACGATATAACGTACAACTTTATATAGAATTACGATATAACGCACAACGTTATGTCGTATTACGTTATAACTTATCATGTCATGTAGTATTACGTTATAACGTATGACCTTACGTTGTATTACGTTATAACGTATGACGTCATGTAGTATTACTTTATGACGTATGACGTCATGTAGTATTACTTTATGACGTATGACGTCATGTAGTATAACTTTATGACGTATGACGTCATGTAGTATTACTTTATGACGTATGACGTCATGTAGTATTTCGTTACAACGTATGACGTTATGCAGTATTACGATATAACGTATGACGTTATGCGGTATTAGGTTATAACTTATGACGTTATGGAGTATTACGTTATAACGTATGACGTCATGTGGTATTACGTTATTACGAATAACGTTATATTATGTTACGTCATGTAGTATTACTTTATGACGTATGACGTCATGTAGTATTACTTTATGACGTATGACGTCATGTAGTATTACTTTATGACGTATGACGTCATGTAGTATTTCGTTATGACGTATGACGTTATGCAGTATTACGATATAACGTATGACGTTATGCAGTATTAGGTTATAACGTATGACGTCATGTAGTATTACTTTATGACGTATGACGTCATGTAGTATTACTTTATGACGTATGACGTCATGTAGTATTTCGTTACAACGTATGACGTTATGCAGTATTACGATATAACGTATGACGTTATGCGGTATTAGGTTATAACTTATGACGTTATGGAGTATTACGTTATAACGTATGACGTCATGTGGTATTACGTTATTACGAATAACGTTATATTATGTTACGTCATGTAGTATTACTTTATGACGTATGACGTCATGTAGTATTACTTTATGACGTATGACGTCATGTAGTATTACTTTATGACGTATGACGTCATGTAGTATAACTTTATGACGTATGACGTCATGTAGTATTACTTTATGACGTATGACGTCATGTAGTATTTCGTTACAACGTATGACGTTATGCAGTATTACGATATAACGTATGACGTTATGCGGTATTAGGTTATAACTTATGACGTTATGGAGTATTACGTTATAACGTATGACGTCATGTGGTATTACGTTATTACGAATAACGTTATATTATGTTACGTCATGTAGTATTACTTTATGACGTATGACGTCATGTAGTATTACTTTATGACGTATGACGTCATGTAGTATTACTTTATGACGTATGACGTCATGTAGTATTACTTTATGACGTATGACGTCATGTAGTATTTCGTTATAACGTATGACGTTATGCAGTATTACGATATAACGTATGACGTTATGCAGTATTAGGTTATAACGTATGACGTCATGTAGTATTACTTTATGACGTATGACGTCATGTAGTATTTCGTTTTAACGTACAACGTTATATAGAATTACGATATAACGCACAACGTTATGTCGTATTACGTTATAACTTATCATGTCATGTAGTATTACGTTATAACGTATGACGTTATGTAGTGTTACGTTATAATGTATGACGTTATGTAGCATTACGGTATTTCGAACAACGTTGTATTGTGTTACTTTATAACGTATGACGTTATGTAGTGTTACGTTATAACGTATGACGCCGTGTAGTATTACGTTATAAGTATAACATTCTGTAGTATCACGTTATAGCGTATGACGTCATGTAGTATTACGTTATTACGAATATCGTAATATTGTGTTACTTTATGACGTATGACGTCATGTAATATTGCTTTATGACGTATGACGTCATGTAGTATTTCCTTATAACGTATGACGTTATGTAGTATTACGATATAACGTATGACGTCATGTAGTATTACTTTATGACGTATGACGTCATGTAGTATTACTTTATGACGTATGACGTCATGTAGTATTACTTTATGACTTATGACGTCATGTAGTATTACTTTATGACGTATGACGTCATGTAGTATTACTTTATGACGTATGACGTCATGTAGTATTACTTTATGACGTATGACGTCATGTAGTATTACTTTATGACGTATGACGTTATGTAGTGTTACGTTATAACGTATGACGTTATGTATTAGTACGATATAACGTATGACGTTATGCAGTATGAGGTTATAACGTATGACGTCATGTAGTTTTGCGTTATAACGTATGACGTCATGTAGTATTAGGTTATAACGTATGCCGTCATGTAGTATTACGTTATAACATATGACGTCATGTAGTAATACGATATAACGTACAACGTTATATAGAATTACGATATAACGCACAACGTTATGTCGTATTACGTTATAACGTATCATGTCATGTAGTATTACGTTATTACGAATAACGTTATACTGTGTTACCTTATAACGTGTGACCTTTTGTTGTATTACGTTATAACGTATAAAGACATGTAGTATTACGTTGTAACGTATGACGTCATGTAGTATTACTTTATGACGTATGACGTCATGTAGTATTATGTTATAACATATGCCGTCATGTAGTATTACGTTATAACATATGACGTCATGTAATATTACGATATAACGTACAGCGTTATATAGAATTACGATATAACGCACAACGTTATGTCGTATTACGTTATACCGTATGACGTTATATTGTGTTACTTTATGACGTATGACGTCATGTAGTATTACTTTATGACGTATGCCGTCATGTAGTATTACGTTATAACATATGACGTCATGTAGTAATACGATATAACGTACAACGTTATATAGAATTACGATATAACGCACAACGTTATGTCGTATTACGTTATAACGTATCATGTCATGTAGTATTACGTTATAACGAATGACGCCGTGTAGTATTACGTTATAAGTATAACATTATGTAGTATCACGTTATAGCGTATGACGCCATGTGGTATTACGTTATTACGAATAACGTTATATTATGTTACTTTATGACATATGACGTCATGTAGTATTACTTTATGACGTATGACGTCATGTAGTATTACTTTATGACGTATGACGTCATGTAGTATTACTTTATGACGTATGACGTCATGTAGTATTTCGTTATAACGTATGACGTTATGCAGTATTACGATATAACGTATGACGTTATGCGGTATTAGGTTATAACTTATGACGTTATGGAGTATTACGTTATAACGTATGACGTCATGTGGTATTACGTTATTACGAATAACGTTATATTATGTTACGTCATGTAGTATTACTTTATGACGTATGACGTCATGTAGTATTACTTTATGACGTATGACGTCATGTAGTATTACTTTATGACGTATGACGTCATGTAGTATTACTTTATGACGTATGACGTCATGTAGTATTTCGTTATAACGTATGACGTTATGCAGTATTACGATATAACGTATGACGTTATGCAGTATTAGGTTATAACGTATGACGTCATGTAGTATTACTTTATGACGTATGACGTCATGTAGTATTTCGTTTTAACGTACAACGTTATATAGAATTACGATATAACGCACAACGTTATGTCGTATTACGTTATAACTTATCATGTCATGTAGTATTACGTTATAACGTATGACGTTATGTAGTATTACGTTATTACGAATAACGTTATATTGTGTAACTGTATAACGTATGACCTTATGTTGTATTACGATATAACGTATAAAGACATGTAGTATTACGTTATAACGTATGACGTCATGTGGTATTACGTTATTACGAATATCGTAATATTGTATTACTTTATGACGTATGACGTCATGTAGTATTACTATATGACGTATGACGTCATGTAGTATTACTATATGACGTATGACGTCATGTAGTATTACTATATGACGTATGACGTCATGTAGTATTACTATATGACGTATGACGTCATGTAGTATTACTATATGACGTATGACGTCATGTAGTATTAGGTTATAACGTATGAAGTTATGTATTATTACGATATAACGTATGACGTTAAGCAGTATTAGGTTATAACGTATGACGTTATGTAGTATTAGGTTATAACGTATGGCGTTATGTAGTATTACGATATAACGTATGACGTTATGCAGTACTACGTTATAACGTATGACGTTATGTAGTGTTACGTTATAATGTATGACGTTATGTAGTGTTACGTTATAACGTATGACGCCGTGTAGTATTACGTTATAAGTATAACATTATGTAGTATCACGTTATAGCGTATGACGTCATGTAGTATTACGTTATTACGAATATCGTAATATTGTGTTACTTTATGACGTATGACGTCATGTAATATTGCTTTATGACGTATGACGTCATGTAGTATTTCCTTATAACGTATGACGTTATGTAGTATTACGATATAACGTATGACGTCATGTAGTATTACTTTATGACGTATGACGTCATGTAGTATTACTTTATGACGTATGACGTCATGTAGTATTACTTTATGACTTATGACGTCATGTAGTATTACTTTATGACGTATGACGTCATGTAGTATTACTTTATGACGTATGACGTCATGTAGTATTACTTTATGACGTATGACGTCATGTAGTATTTCGTTATAACGTATGACGTTATGCAGTATTACGATATAACGTATGACGTTATGCGGTATTAGGTTATAACGTATGACGTTATGGAGTATTACGTTATAACGTATGACGTTATGCAGTATGAGGTTATAGCGTATGACGTCATGTAGTTTTGCGTTATAACGTATGACGTCATGTAGTATTACGATATAACGTACAACGTTATGCAGTATTAGGTTATAACGTATGACGTTATGGAGTATTACTTTATTACGTATGACGTCATGTGGTATTACGTTATTACGAATAACGTTATATTGTGTTATTTTATAACGTATGACCTTATGTTGTATTACGCTATAACGTATAAAGGCATGTAGTATTACGTTGTAACGTACGGCGTCATGTAGAATTACGCTATAACGTATTCCGTCATGTAGTATTACGTTATAACATATGACGTCATGTAGTATTACGATATAACGTACAACGTTATATAGAATTACGATATAACGCACAACGTTATGTCGTATTACGTTATAACTTATCATGTCATGTAGTATTACGTTATAACGTATGACGTTATGTAGTATTACGTTATTACGAATAACGTTATATTGTGTAACTTTATAACGTATGACCTTACGTTGTATTACGTTATAACGTATGACGTCATGTAGTATTACTTTATGACGTATGACGTCATGTAGTATTACTTTATGACGTATGACGTCATGTAGTATTACTTTATGACGTATGACGTCATGTAGTATTACTTTATGACGTATGACGTCATGTAGTATTTCGTTACAACGTATGACGTTATGCAGTATTACGATATAACGTATGACGTTATGCGGTATTAGGTTATAACTTATGACGTTATGGAGTATTACGTTATAACGTATGACGTCATGTGGTATTACGTTATTACGAATAACGTTATATTATGTTACGTCATGTAGTATTACTTTATGACGTATGACGTCATGTAGTATTACTTTATGACGTATGACGTCATGTAGTATTACTTTATGACGTATGACGTCATGTAGTATTACTTTATGACGTATGACGTCATGTAGTATTACTTTATGACGTATGACGTCATGTAGTATTTCGTTACAACGTATGACGTTATGCAGTATTACGATATAACGTATGACGTTATGCGGTATTAGGTTATAACTTATGACGTTATGGAGTATTACGTTATAACGTATGACGTCATGTGGTATTACGTTATTACGAATAACGTTATATTATGTTACGTCATGTAGTATTACTTTATGACGTATGACGTCATGTAGTATTACTTTATGACGTATGACGTCATGTAGTATTACTTTATGACGTATGACGTATGTAGTATTACTCTATGACGTATGACGTCATGTAGTATTACTTTATGACGTATGACGTCATGTAGTATTACTTTATGACGTATGACGTCATGTAGTATTACTTTATGACGTATGACGTCATGTAGTATTTCGTTACAACGTATGACGTTATGCAGTATTACGATATAACGTATGACGTTATGCGGTATTAGGTTATAACGTATGACGTCATGTAGTATTACTTTATGACGTATGACGTCATGTAGTATTTCGTTTTAACGTACAACGTTATATAGAATTACGATATAACGCACAACGTTATGTCGTATTACGTTATAACTTATCATGTCATGTAGTATTACGTTATAACGTATGACGTTATGTAGTATTACGTTATTACGAATAACGTTATATTGTGTAACTTTATAACGTATGACCTTATGTTGTATTACGTTATAACGTATAAAGACATGTAGTATTACGTTATAACGTATGACGTCATGTGGTATTACGTTATTACGAATATCGTAATATTGTATTACTTTATGACGTATGACGTCATGTAGTATTACTATATGACGTATGACGTCATGTAGTATTAGGTTATAACGTATGAAGTTATGTATTATTACGATATAACGTATGACGTTAAGCAGCATTAGGTTATAACGTATGACGTCATGTGGTATTACGTTATTACGAATAACGTTATATTATGTTACGTCATGTAGTATTACTTTATGACGTATGACGTCATGTAGTATTAGGTTATAACGTATGCCGTCATGTAGTATTACGTTATAACATATGACGTCATGTAGTAATACGATATAACGTACAACGTTATATAGAATTACGATATAACGCACAACGTTATGTCGTATTACGTTATAACGTATCATGTCATGTAGTATTACGTTATTACGAATAACGTTATACTGTGTTACCTTATAACGTGTGACCTTTTGTTGTATTACGTTATAACGTATAAAGACATGTAGTATTACGTTCTAACGTATGACGTCATGTAGTATTACTTTATGACGTATGACGTCATGTAGTATTATGTTATAACATATGCCGTCATGTAGTATTACGTTATAACATATGACGTCATGTAATATTACGATATAACGTACAGCGTTATATAGAATTACGATATAACGCACAACGTTATGTCGTATTACGTTATACCGTATGACGTTATATTGTGTTACTTTATGACGTATGACGTCATGTAGTATTACTTTATGACGTATGCCGTCATGTAGTATTACGTTATAACATATGACGTCATGTAGTAATACGATATAACGTACAACGTTATATAGAATTACGATATAACGCACAACGTTATGTCGTATTACGTTATAACGTATCATGTCATGTAGTATTACGTTATAACGTATGACGCCGTGTAGTATTACGTTATAAGTATAACATTATGTAGTATCACGTTATAGCGTATGACGCCATGTGGTATTACGTTATTACGAATAACGTTATATTATGTTACTTTATGACATATGACGTCATGTAGTATTACTTTATGACGTATGACGTCATGTAGTATTACTTTATGACGTATGACGTCATGTAGTATTACTTTATGACGTATGACGTCATGTAGTATTTCGTTATAACGTATGACGTTATGCAGTATTACGATATAACGTATGACGTTATGCGGTATTAGGTTATAACTTATGACGTTATGGAGTATTACGTTATAACGTATGACGTCATGTGGTATTACGTTATTACGAATAACGTTATATTATGTTACGTCATGTAGTATTACTTTATGACGTATGACGTCATGTAGTATTACTTTATGACGTATGACGTCATGTAGTATTACTTTATGACGTATGACGTCATGTAGTATTACTTTATGACGTATGACGTCATGTAGTATTTCGTTATAACGTATGACGTTATGCAGTATTACGATATAACGTATGACGTTATGCAGTATTAGGTTATAACGTATGACGTCATGTAGTATTACTTTATGAAGTATGACGTCATGTAGTATTTCGTTTTAACGTACAACGTTATATAGAATTACGATATAACGCACAACGTTATGTCGTATTACGTTATAACTTATCATGTCATGTAGTATTACGTTATAACGTATGACGTTATGTAGTATTACGTTATTACGAATAACGTTATATTGTGTAACTGTATAACGTATGACCTTATGTTGTATTACGATATAACGTATAAAGACATGTAGTATTACGTTATAACGTATGACGTCATGTGGTATTACGTTATTACGAATATCGTAATATTGTATTACTTTATGACGTATGACGTCATGTAGTATTACTATATGACGTATGACGTCATGTAGTATTACTATATGACGTATGACGTCATGTAGTATTACTATATGACGTATGACGTCATGTAGTATTAGGTTATAACGTATGAAGTTATGTATTATTGCGATATAACGTATGACGTTAAGCAGTATTAGGTTATAACGTATGACGTTATGTAGTATTAGGTTATAACGTATGGCGTTATGTAGTATTACGATATAACGTATGACGTTATGCAGTACTACGTTATAACGTATGACGTTATGTAGTGTTACGTTATAATGTATGACGTTATGTAGCATTACGGTATTTCGAACAACGTTGTATTGTGTTACTTTATAACGTATGACGTTATGTAGTGTTACGTTATAACGTATGACGCCGTGTAGTATTACGTTATAAGTATAACATTATGTAGTATCACGTTATAGCGTATGACGTCATGTAGTATTACGTTATTACGAATATCGTAATATTGTGTTACTTTATGACGTATGACGTCATGTAATATTGCTTTATGACGTATGACGTCATGTAGTATTTCCTTATAACGTATGACGTTATGCAGTATTACGATATAACGTATGACGTTATGCAGTATGAGGTTATAGCGTATGACGTCATGTAGTTTTGCGTTATAACGTATGACGTCATGTAGTATTACGATATAACGTACAACGTTATGCAGTATTAGGTTATAACGTATGACGTTATGGAGTATTACTTTATTACGTATGACGTCATGTGGTATTACGTTATTACGAATAACGTTATATTGTGTTATTTTATAACGTATGACCTTATGTTGTATTACGTTATAACGTATAAAGGCATGTAGTATTACGTTGTAACGTACGGCGTCATGTAGAATTACGCTATAACGTATTCCGTCATGTAGTATTACGTTATAACATATGACGTCATGTAGTATTACGATATAACGTACAACGTTATATAGAATTACGATATAACGCACAACGTTATGTCGTATTACGTTATAACTTATCATGTCATGTAGTATTACGTTATAACGTATGACGTTATGTAGTATTACGTTATTACGAATAACGTTATATTGTGTAACTTTATAACGTATGACCTTACGTTGTATTACGTTATAACGTATGACGTCATGTAGTATTACTTTATGACGTATGACGTCATGTAGTATTACTTTATGACGTATGACGTCATGTAGTATTACTTTATGACGTATGACGTCATGTAGTATTACTTTATGACGTATGACGTCATGTAGTATTTCGTTACAACGTATGACGTTATGCAGTATTACGATATAACGTATGACGTTATGCGGTATTAGGTTATAACTTATGACGTTATGGAGTATTACGTTATAACGTATGACGTCATGTGGTATTACGTTATTACGAATAACGTTATATTATGTTACGTCATGTAGTATTACTTTATGACGTATGACGTCATGTAGT
The DNA here is from genome assembly GCF_910591885.1 of Bombus terrestris. NCBI lineage: Eukaryota > Metazoa > Arthropoda > Insecta > Hymenoptera > Apidae > Bombus > Bombus terrestris. The sequence continues at coordinate 1,362,551 of NW_025963556.1, forward strand.
ATTACTTTATGACGTATGACGTCATGTAGTATTACTTTATGACGTATGACGTATGTAGTATTACTCTATGACGTATGACGTCATGTAGTATTACTTTATGACGTATGACGTCATGTAGTATTACTTTATGACGTATGACGTCATGTAGTATTTCGTTATAACGTATGACGTTATGCAGTATTACGATATAACGTATGACGTTATGCAGTATTAGGTTATAACGTATGACGTCATGTAGTATTACTTTATGACGTATGACGTCATGTAGTATTACTTTATGACGTATGACGTCATGTAGTATTTCGTTTTAACGTACAACGTTATATAGAATTACGATATATCGCACAACGTTATGTCGTATTACGTTATAACTTATCATGTCATGTAGTATTACGTTATAACGTATGACGTTATGTAGTATTACGTTATTACGAATAACGTTATATTGTGTAACTTTATAACGTATGACCTTACGTTGTATTACGTTATAACGTATGACGTCATGTAGTATTACTTTATGACGTATGACGTCATGTAGTATTACTTTATGACGTATGGCGTCATGTAGTATTACTTTATGACGTATGACGTCATGTAGTATTACTTTATGACGTATGACGTCATGTAGTATTACTTTATGACGTATGACGTCATGTAGTATTACTTTATGACGTATGACGTCATGTAGTATTTCGTTATAACGTATGACGTTATGCAGTATTACGATATAACGTATGACGTTATGCAGTATTAGGTTATAACGTATGACGTCATGTGGTATTACGTTATTACGAATAACGTTATATTATGTTACGTCATGTAGTATTACTTTATGACGTATGACGTCATGTAGTATTACTTTATGACGTATGACGTCATGTAGTATTACTTTATGACGTATGACGTCATGTAGTATTACTTTATGACGTATGACGTCATGTAGTATTTCGTTATAACGTATGACGTTATGCAGTATTACGATATAACGTATGACGTTATGCAGTATTAGGTTATAACGTATGACGTCATGTAGTATTACTTTATGACGTATGACGTCATGTAGTATTTCGTTTTAACGTACAACGTTATATAGAATTACGATATGACGCACAACGTTATGTCGTATTACGTTATAACTTATCATGTCATGTAGTATTACGTTATAACGTATGACGTTATGTAGTATTACGTTATTACGAATAACGTTATATTGTGTAACTTTATAACGTATGACCTTATGTTGTATTACGTTATAACGTATAAAGACATGTAGTATTACGTTATAACGTATGACGTCATGTGGTATTACGTTATTACGAATATCGTAATATTGTATTACTTTATGACGTATGACGTCATGTAGTATTACTATATGACGTATGACGTCATGTAGTATTAGGTTATAACGTATGAAGTTATGTATTATTACGATATAACGTATGACGTTAAGCAGCATTAGGTTATAACGTATGACGTTATGTAGTATTAGGTTATAACGTATGGCGTTATGTAGTATTACGATATAACGTATGACGTTATGCAGTACTACGTTATAACGTATGACGTTATGTAGTGTTACGTTATAACGTATGACGTTATGTATTAGTACGATATAACGTATGACGTTATGCAGTATGAGGTTATAACGTATGACGTCATGTAGTTTTGCGTTATAACGTATGACGTCATGTAGTATTAGGTTATAACGTATGCCGTCATGTAGTATTACGTTATAACATATGACGTCATGTAGTAATACGATATAACGTACAACGTTATATTGAATTACGATATAACGCACAACGTTATGTCGTATTACGTTATAACGTATCATGTCATGTAGTATTACGTTATTACGAATAACGTTATACTGTGTTACCTTATAACGTGTGACCTTTTGTTGTATTACGTTATAACGTATAAAGACATGTAGTATTACGTTGTAACGTATGACGTCATGTAGTATTACTTCATGACGTATGACGTCATGTAGTATTATGTTATAACATATGCCGTCATGTAGTATTACGTTATAACATATGACGTCATGTAATATTACGATATAACGTACAGCGTTATATAGAATTACGATATAACGCACAACGTTATGTCGTATTACGTTATAACGTATCATGTCATGTAGTATTACGTTATAACGAATGACGCCGTGTAGTATTACGTTATAAGTATAACATTATGTAGTATCACGTTATAGCGTATGACGCCATGTGGTATTACGTTATTACGAATAACGTTATATTATGTTACTTTATGACATATGACGTCATGTAGTATTACTTTATGACGTATGACGTCATGTAGTATTTCGTTATAACGTATGACGTTATGCAGTATTACGATATAACGTATGACGTTATGCGGTATTAGGTTATAACTTATGACGTTATGGAGTATTACGTTATAACGTATGACGTCATGTGGTATTACGTTATTACGAATAACGTTATATTATGTTACGTCATGTAGTATTACTTTATGACGTATGACGTCATGTAGTATTACTTTATGACGTATGACGTCATGTAGTATTACTTTATGACGTATGACGTCATGTAGTATTACTTTATGACGTATGACGTCATGTAGTATTACTTTATGACGTATGACGTCATGTAGTATTTCGTTATAACGTATGACGTTATGCAGTATTACGATATAACGTATGACGTTATGCAGTATTAGGTTATAACGTATGACGTCATGTAGTATTACTTTATGACGTATGACGTCATGTAGTATTTCGTTTTAACGTACAACGTTATATAGAATTACGATATAACGCACAACGTTATGTCGTATTACGTTATAACTTATCATTTCATGTAGTATTACGTTATAACGTATGACGTTATGTAGTATTACGTTATTACGAATAACGTTATATTGTGTAACTGTATAACGTATGACCTTATGTTGTATTACGTTATAACGTATAAAGACATGTAGTATTACGTTATAACGTATGACGTCATGTGGTATTACGTTATTACGAATATCGTAATATTGTATTACTTTATGACGTATGACGTCATGTAGTATTACTATATGACGTATGACGTCATGTAGTATTACTATATGACGTATGACGTCATGTAGTATTACTATATGACGTATGACGTCATGTAGTATTAGGTTATAACGTATGAAGTTATGTATTATTACGATATAACGTATGACGTTAAGCAGTATTAGGTTATAACGTATGACGTTATGTAGTATTATGTTATAACGTATGGCGTTATGTAGTATTACGATATAACGTATGACGTTATGCAGTACTACGTTATAACGTATGACGTTATGTAGTGTTACGTTATAATGTATGACGTTATGTAGCATTACGGTATTTCGAACAACGTTGTATTGTGTTACTTTATAACGTATGACGTTATGTAGTGTTACGTTATAACGTATGACGCCGTGTAGTATTACGTTATAAGTATAACATTATGTAGTATCACGTTATAGCGTATGACGTCATGTAGTATTACGTTATTACGAATATCGTAATATTGTGTTACTTTATGACGTATGACGTCATGTAATATTGCTTTATGACGTATGACGTCATGTAGTATTTCCTTATAACGTATGACGTTATGTAGTATTACGATATAACGTATGACGTCATGTAGTATTACTTTATGACGTATGACGTCATGTAGTATTATGTTATAACATATGCCGTCATGTAGTATTACGTTATAACATATGACGTCATGTAATATTACGATATAACGTACAGCGTTATATATAATTACGATATAACGCACAACGTTATGTCGTATTACGTTATAACGTATCATGTCATGTAGTATTACGTTATTACGAATAACGTTATACTGTGTTACCTTATAACGTGTGACCTTTTGTTGTATTACGTTATAACGTATAAAGACATGTAGTATTACGTTGTAACGTATGACGTCATGTAGTATTACTTCATGACGTATGACGTCATGTAGTATTATGTTATAACATATGCCGCCATGTAGTATTACGTTATAACATATGACGTCATGTAATATTACGATATAACGTACAGCGTTATATAGAATTACGATATAACGCACAACGTTATGTCGTATTACGTTATAACGTATCATGTCATGTAGTATTACGTTATAACGAATGACGCCGTGTAGTATTACGTTATAAGTATAACATTATGTAGTATCACGTTATAGCGTATGACGCCATGTGGTATTACGTTATTACGAATAACGTTATATTATGTTACTTTATGACATATGACGTCATGTAGTATTACTTTATGACGTATGACGTCATGTAGTATTTCGTTATAACGTATGACGTTATGCAGTATTACGATATAACGTATGACGTTATGCGGTATTAGGTTATAACTTATGACGTTATGGAGTATTACGTTATAACGTATGACGTCATGTGGTATTACGTTATTACGAATAACGTTATATTATGTTACGTCATGTAGTATTACTTTATGACGTATGACGTCATGTAGTATTACTTTATGACGTATGACGTCATGTAGTATTACTTTATGACGTATGACGTCATGTAGTATTACTTTATGACGTATGACGTCATGTAGTATTACTTTATGACGTATGACGTCATGTAGTATTTCGTTATAACGTATGACGTTATGCAGTATTACGATATAACGTATGACGTTATGCAGTATTAGGTTATAACGTATGACGTCATGTAGTATTACTTTATGACGTATGACGTCATGTAGTATTTCGTTTTAACGTACAACGTTATATAGAATTACGATATAACGCACAACGTTATGTCGTATTACGTTATAACTTATCATTTCATGTAGTATTACGTTATAACGTATGACGTTATGTAGTATTACGTTATTACGAATAACGTTATATTGTGTAACTGTATAACGTATGACCTTATGTTGTATTACGTTATAACGTATAAAGACATGTAGTATTACGTTATAACGTATGACGTCATGTGGTATTACGTTATTACGAATATCGTAATATTGTATTACTTTATGACGTATGACGTCATGTAGTATTACTATATGTCGTATGACGTCATGTAGTATTACTATATGACGTATGACGTCATGTAGTATTACTATATGACGTATGACGTCATGTAGTATTAGGTTATAACGTATGAAGTTATGTATTATTACGATATAACGTATGACGTTAAGCAGTATTAGGTTATAACGTATGACGTTATGTAGTATTATGTTATAACGTATGGCGTTATGTAGTATTACGATATAACGTATGACGTTATGCAGTACTACGTTATAACGTATGACGTTATGTAGTGTTACGTTATAATGTATGACGTTATGTAGCATTACGGTATTTCGAACAACGTTGTATTGTGTTACTTTATAACGTATGACGTTATGTAGTGTTACGTTATAACGTATGACGCCGTGTAGTATTACGTTATAAGTATAACATTATGTAGTATCACGTTATAGCGTATGACGTCATGTAGTATTACGTTATTACGAATATCGTAATATTGTGTTACTTTATGACGTATGACGTCATGTAATATTGCTTTATGACGTATGACGTCATGTAGTATTTCCTTATAACGTATGACGTTATGTAGTATTACGATATAACGTATGACGTCATGTAGTATTACTTTATGACGTATGACGTCATGTAGTATTACTTTATGACGTATGACGTCATGTAGTATTACTTTATGACTTATGACGTCATGTAGTATTACTTTATGACGTATGACGTCATGTAGTATTACTTTATGACGTATGACGTCATGTAGTATTACTTTATGACGTATGACGTCATGTAGTATTTCGTTATAACGTATGACGTTATGCAGTATTACGATATAACGTATGACGTTATGCGGTATTAGGTTATAACGTATGACGTTATGGAGTATTACGTTATAACGTATGACGTTATGCAGTATGAGGTTATAGCGTATGACGTCATGTAGTATTACGATATAACGTACAACGTTATGCAGTATTAGGTTATAACGTATGACGTTATGGAGTATTACTTTATTACGTATGACGTCATGTGGTATTACGTTATTACGAATAACGTTATATTGTGTTATTTTATAACGTATGACCTTATGTTGTATTACGTTATAACGTATAAAGGCATGTAGTATTACGTTGTAACGTACGGCGTCATGTAGAATTACGCTATAACGTATTCCGTCATGTAGTATTACGTTATAACATATGACGTCATGTAGTATTACGATATAACGTACAACGTTATATAGAATTACGATATAACGCACAACGTTATGTCGTATTACGTTATAACTTATCATGTCATGTAGTATTACGTTATAACGTATGACGTTATGTAGTATTACGTTATTACGAATAACGTTATATTGTGTAACTTTATAACGTATGACCTTACGTTCTATTACGTTATAACGTATGACGTCATGTAGTATTACATTATGACGTATGACGTCATGTAGTATTACTTTATGACGTATGACGTCATGTAGTATTACTTTATGACGTATGACGTCATGTAGTATTACTTTATGACGTATGACGTCATGTAGTATTTCGTTACAACGTATGACGTAATGCAGTATTACGATATAACGTATGACGTTATGCGGTATTAGGTTATAACTTATGACGTTATGGAGTATTACGTTATAACGTATGACGTCATGTGGTATTACGTTATTACGAATAACGTTATATTATGTTACGTCATGTAGTATTACTTTATGACGTATGACGTCATGTAGTATTACTTTATGACGTATGACGTCATGTAGTATTACTTTATGACGTATGACGTATGTAGTATTACTTTATGACGTATGACGTCATGTAGTATTACTTTATGACGTATGACGTCATGTAGTATTACCTTATGACGTATGACGTCATGTAGTATTTCGTTATAACGTATGACGTTATGCAGTATTACGATATAACGTATGACGTTATGCAGTATTAGGTTATAACGTATGACGTCATGTAGTATTACTTTATGACGTATGACGTCATGTAGTATTACTTTATGACGTATGACGTCATGTAGTATTTCGTTTTAACGTACAACGTTATATAGAATTACGATATAACGCACAACGTTATGTCGTATTACGTTATAACTTATCATGTCATGTAGTATTACGTTATAACGTATGACGTTATGTAGTATTACGTTATTACGAATAACGTTATATTGTGTAACTTTATAACGTATGACCTTATGTTGTATTACGATATAACGTATAAAGACATGTAGTATTACGTTATAACGTATGACGTCATGTGGTATTACGTTATTACGAATATCGTAATATTGTATTACTTTATGACGTATGACGTCATGTAGTATTACTATATGACGTATGACGTCATGTAGTATTAGGTTATAACGTATGAAGTTATGTATTATTACGATATAACGTATGACGTTAAGCAGCATTAGGTTATAACGTATGACGTTATGTAGTATTAGGTTATAACGTATGGCGTTATGTAGTATTACGATATAACGTATGACGTTATGCAGTACTACGTTATAACGTATGACGTTATGTAGTGTTACGTTATAACGTATGACGTTATGTATTAGTACGATATAACGTATGACGTTATGCAGTATGAGGTTATAACGTATGACGTCATGTAGTTTTGCGTTATAACGTATGACGTCATGTAGTATTAGGTTATAACGTATGCCGTCATGTAGTATTACGTTATAACATATGACGTCATGTAGTAATACGATATAACGTACAACGTTATATTGAATTACGATATAACGCACAACGTTATGTCGTATTACGTTATAACGTATCATGTCATGTAGTATTACGTTATTACGAATAACGTTATACTGTGTTACCTTATAACGTGTGACCTTTTGTTGTATTACGTTATAACGTATAAAGACATGTAGTATTACGTTGTAACGTATGACGTCATGTAGTATTACTTTATGACGTATGACGTCATGTAGTATTATGTTATAACATATGCCGTCATGTAGTATTACGTTATAACATATGACGTCATGTAATATTACGATATAACGTACAGCGTTATATAGAATTACGATATAACGCACAACGTTATGTCGTATTACGTTATAACGTATCATGTCATGTAGTATTACGTTATAACGTATGACGCCGTGTAGTATTACGTTATAAGTATAACATTATGTAGTATCACGTTATAGCGTATGACGTCATGTAGTATTACGTTATTACGAATAACGTTATATTATGTTACTTTATGACGTATGACGTCATGTAATATTGCTTTATGACGTATGACGTCATGTAGTATTTCCTTATAACGTATGACGTTATGTAGTATTACGATATAACGTATGACGTCATGTAGTATTACTTTATGACGTATGACGTCATGTAGTATTACTTTATGACGTATGACGTCATGTAGTATTACTTTATGACGTATGACGTCATGTAGTATTTCGTTTTAACGTACAACGTTATATAGAATTACGATATATCGCACAACGTTATGTCGTATTACGTTATAACTTATCATGTCATGTAGTATTACGTTATAACGTATGACGTTATGTAGTATTACGTTATTACGAATAACGTTATATTGTGTAACTTTATAACGTATGACCTTACGTTGTATTACGTTATAACGTATGACGTCATGTAGTATTACTTTATGACGTATGACGTCATGTAGTATTACTTTATGACGTATGGCGTCATGTAGTATAACTTTATGACGTATGACGTCATGTAGTATTACTTTATGACGTATGACGTCATGTAGTATTTCGTTACAACGTATGACGTTATGCAGTATTACGATATAACGTATGACGTTATGCGGTATTAGGTTATAACTTATGACGTTATGGAGTATTACGTTATAACGTATGACGTCATGTGGTATTACGTTATTACGAATAACGTTATATTATGTTACGTCATGTAGTATTACTTTATGACGTATGACGTCATGTAGTATTACTTTATGACGTATGACGTCATGTAGTATTACTTTATGACGTATGACGTCATGTAGTATTACTTTATGACGTATGACGTCATGTAGTATTACTTTATGACGTATGACGTCATGTAGTATTACTTTATGACGTATGACGTCATGTAGTATTACTTTATGACGTATGACGTCATGTAGTATTTCGTTATAACGTATGACGTTATGCAGTATTACGATATAACGTATGACGTTATGCAGTATTAGGTTATAACGTATGACGTCATGTAGTATTACTTTATGACGTATGACGTCATGTAGTATTTCGTTTTAACGTACAACGTTATATAGAATTACGATATGACGCACAACGTTATGTCGTATTACGTTATAACTTATCATGTCATGTAGTATTACGTTATAACGTATGACGTTATGTAGTATTACGTTATTACGAATAACGTTATATTGTGTAACTTTATAACGTATGACCTTATGTTGTATTACGTTATAACGTATAAAGACATGTAGTATTACGTTATAACGTATGACGTCATGTGGTATTACGTTATTACGAATATCGTAATATTGTATTACTTTATGACGTATGACGTCATGTAGTATTACTATATGACGTATGACGTCATGTAGTATTAGGTTATAACGTATGAAGTTATGTATTATTACGATATAACGTATGACGTTAAGCAGCATTAGGTTATAACGTATGACGTTATGTAGTATTAGGTTATAACGTATGGCGTTATGTAGTATTACGATATAACGTATGACGTTATGCAGTACTACGTTATAACGTATGACGTTATGTAGTGTTACGTTATAACGTATGACGTTATGTATTAGTACGATATAACGTATGACGTTATGCAGTATGAGGTTATAACGTATGACGTCATGTAGTTTTGCGTTATAACGTATGACGTCATGTAGTATTAGGTTATAACGTATGCCGTCATGTAGTATTACGTTATAACATATGACGTCATGTAGTAATACGATATAACGTACAACGTTATATTGAATTACGATATAACGCACAACGTTATGTCGTATTACGTTATAACGTATCATGTCATGTAGTATTACGTTATTACGAATAACGTTATACTGTGTTACCTTATAACGTGTGACCTTTTGTTGTATTACGTTATAACGTATAAAGACATGTAGTATTACGTTGTAACGTATGACGTCATGTAGTATTACTTCATGACGTCATACGTCATGTAGTATTATGTTATAACATATGCCGTCATGTAGTATTACGTTATAACATATGACGTCATGTAATATTACGATATAACGTACAGCGTTATATAGAATTACGATATAACGCACAACGTTATGTCGTATTACGTTATAACGTATCATGTCATGTAGTATTACGTTATAACGAATGACGCCGTGTAGTATTACGTTATAAGTATAACATTATGTAGTATCACGTTATAGCGTATGACGCCATGTGGTATTACGTTATTACGAATAACGTTATATTATGTTACTTTATGACATATGACGTCATGTAGTATTACTTTATGACGTATGACGTCATGTAGTATTTCGTTATAACGTATGACGTTATGCAGTATTACGATATAACGTATGACGTTATGCGGTATTAGGTTATAACTTATGACGTTATGGAGTATTACGTTATAACGTATGACGTCATGTGGTATTACGTTATTACGAATAACGTTATATTATGTTACGTCATGTAGTATTACTTTATGACGTATGACGTCATGTAGTATTACTTTATGACGTATGACGTCATGTAGTATTACTTTATGACGTATGACGTCATGTAGTATTACTTTATGACGTATGACGTCATGTAGTATTACTTTATGACGTATGACGTCATGTAGTATTTCGTTATAACGTATGACGTTATGCAGTATTACGATATAACGTATGACGTTATGCAGTATTAGGTTATAACGTATGACGTCATGTAGTATTACTTTATGACGTATGACGTCATGTAGTATTTCGTTTTAACGTACAACGTTATATAGAATTACGATATAACGCACAACGTTATGTCGTATTACGTTATAACTTATCATTTCATGTAGTATTACGTTATAACGTATGACGTTATGTAGTATTACGTTATTACGAATAACGTTATATTGTGTAACTGTATAACGTATGACCTTATGTTGTATTACGTTATAACGTATAAAGACATGTAGTATTACGTTATAACGTATGACGTCATGTGGTATTACGTTATTACGAATATCGTAATATTGTATTACTTTATGACGTATGACGTCATGTAGTATTACTATATGACGTATGACGTCATGTAGTATTACTATATGACGTATGACGTCATGTAGTATTACTATATGACGTATGACGTCATGTAGTATTAGGTTATAACGTATGAAGTTATGTATTATTACGATATAACGTATGACGTTAAGCAGTATTAGGTTATAACGTATGACGTTATGTAGTATTATGTTATAACGTATGGCGTTATGTAGTATTACGATATAACGTATGACGTTATGCAGTACTACGTTATAATGTATGACGTTATGTAGTGTTACGTTATAATGTATGACGTTATGTAGCATTACGGTATTTCGAACAACGTTGTATTGTGTTACTTTATAACGTATGACGTTATGTAGTGTTACGTTATAACGTATGACGCCGTGTAGTATTACGTTATAAGTATAACATTATGTAGTATCACGTTATAGCGTATGACGTCATGTAGTATTACGTTATTACGAATATCGTAATATTGTGTTACTTTATGACGTATGACGTCATGTAATATTGCTTTATGACGTATGACGTCATGTAGTATTTCCTTATAACGTATGACGTTATGTAGTATTACGATATAACGTATGACGTCATGTAGTATTACTTTATGACGTATGACGTCATGTAGTATTACTTTATGACGTATGACGTCATGTAGTATTACTTTATGACTTATGACGTCATGTAGTATTACTTTATGACGTATGACGTCATGTAGTATTACTTTATGACGTATGACGTCATGTAGTATTACTTTATGACGTATGACGTCATGTAGTATTTCGTTATAACGTATGACGTTATGCAGTATTACGATATAACGTATGACGTTATGCGGTATTAGGTTATAACGTATGACGTTATGGAGTATTACGTTATAACGTATGACGTTATGCAGTATGAGGTTATAGCGTATGACGTCATGTAGCTTTGCGTTATAACGTATGACGTCATGTAGTATTACGATATAACGTACAACGTTATGCAGTATTAGGTTATAACGTATGACGTTATGGAGTATTACTTTATTACGTATGACGTCATGTGGTATTACGTTATTACGAATAACGTTATATTGTGTTATTTTATAACGTATGACCTTATGTTGTATTACGTTATAACGTATAAAGGCATGTAGTATTACGTTGTAACGTACGGCGTCATGTAGAATTACGCTATAACGTATTCCGTCATGTAGTATTACGTTATAACATATGACGTCATGTAGTATTACGATATAACGTACAACGTTATATAGAATTACGATATAACGCACAACGTTATGTCGTATTACGTTATAACTTATCATGTCATGTAGTATTACGTTATAACGTATGACGTTATGTAGTATTACGTTATTACGAATAACGTTATATTGTGTAACTTTATAACGTATGGCCTTACGTTCTATTACGTTATAACGTATGACGTCATGTAGTATTACATTATGACGTATGACGTCATGTAGTATTACTTTATGACGTATGACGTCATGTAGTATTACTTTATGACGTATGACGTCATGTAGTATTACTTTATGACGTATGACGTCATGTAGTATTTCGTTATAACGTATGACGTTATGCAGTATTACGATATAACGTATGACGTTATGCGGTATTAGGTTATAACTTATGACGTTATGGAGTATTACGTTATAACGTATGACGTCATGTGGTATTACGTTATTACGAATAACGTTATATTATGTTACGTCATGTAGTATTACTTTATGACGTATGACGTCATGTAGTATTACTTTATGACGTATGACGTCATGTAGTATTACTTTATGACGTATGACGTATGTAGTATTACTTTATGACGTATGACGTCATGTAGTATTACTTTATGACGTATGACGTCATGTAGTATTACCTTATGACGTATGACGTCATGTAGTATTTCGTTATAACGTATGACGTTATGCAGTATTACGATATAACGTATGACGTTATGCAGTATTAGGTTATAACGTATGACGTCATGTAGTATTACTTTATGACGTATGACGTCATGTAGTATTACTTTATGACGTATGACGTCATGTAGTATTTCGTTTTAACGTACAACGTTATATAGAATTACGATATAACGCACAACGTTATGTCGTATTACGTTATAACTTATCATGTCATGTAGTATTACGTTATAACGTATGACGTTATGTAGTATTACGTTATTACGAATAACGTTATATTGTGTAACTTTATAACGTATGACCTTATGTTGTATTACGATATAACGTATAAAGACATGTAGTATTACGTTATAACGTATGACGTCATGTGGTATTACGTTATTACGAATATCGTAATATTGTATTACTTTATGACGTATGACGTCATGTAGTATTACTATATGACGTATGACGTCATGTAGTATTAGGTTATAACGTATGAAGTTATGTATTATTACGATATAACGTATGACGTTAAGCAGCATTAGGTTATAACGTATGACGTTATGTAGTATTAGGTTATAACGTATGGCGTTATGTAGTATTACGATATAACGTATGACGTTATGCAGTACTACGTTATAACGTATGACGTTATGTAGTGTTACGTTATAACGTATGACGTTATGTATTAGTACGATATAACGTATGACGTTATGCAGTATGAGGTTATAACGTATGACGTCATGTAGTTTTGCGTTATAACGTATGACGTCATGTAGTATTAGGTTATAACGTATGCCGTCATGTAGTATTACGTTATAACATATGACGTCATGTAGTAATACGATATAACGTACAACGTTATATTGAATTACGATATAACGCACAACGTTATGTCGTATTACGTTATAACGTATCATGTCATGTAGTATTACGTTATTACGAATAACGTTATACTGTGTTACCTTATAACGTGTGACCTTTTGTTGTATTACGTTATAACGTATAAAGACATGTAGTATTACGTTGTAACGTATGACGTCATGTAGTATTACTTTATGACGTATGACGTCATGTAGTATTATGTTATAACATATGCCGTCATGTAGTATTACGTTATAACATATGACGTCATGTAATATTACGATATAACGTACAGCGTTATATAGAATTACGATATAACGCACAACGTTATGTCGTATTACGTTATAACGTATCATGTCATGTAGTATTACGTTATAACGTATGACGCCGTGTAGTATTACGTTATAAGTATAACATTATGTAGTATCACGTTATAGCGTATGACGTCATGTAGTATTACGTTATTACGAATAACGTTATATTATGTTACTTTATGACGTATGACGTCATGTAATATTGCTTTATGACGTATGACGTCATGTAGTATTTCCTTATAACGTATGACGTTATGTAGTATTACGATATAACGTATGACGTCATGTAGTATTACTTTATGACGTATGACGTCATGTAGTATTACTTAATGACGTATGACGTCATGTAGTATTACTTTATGACTTATGACGTCATGTAGTATTACTTTATGACGTATGACGTCATGTAGTATTACTTTATGACGTATGACGTCATGTAGGATTACTTTATGACGTATGACGTCATGTAGTATTACTTTATGACGTATGACGTCATGTAGTATTACTTTATGACGTATGACGTCATGTAGTATTTCGTTATAACGTATGACGTTATGCAGTATTACGATATAACGTATGACGGTATGCAGTATTACGTTATGACGTATGACGTTATGCAGTATTACGTTATAACGTATGACGTTATGTATTAGTACGATATAACGTATGACGTTATGCAGTATGAGGTTATAGCGTATGACGTCATGTAGTTTTGCGTTATAACGTATGACGTCATGTAGTATTACGATATAACGTACAACGTTATGCAGTATTAGGTTATAACGTATGACGTTATGGAGTATTACGTTATTACGTATGACGTCATGTGGTATTACGTTATTACGAATAACGTTATATTGTGTTATTTTATAACGTATGACCTTATGTTGTATTACGTTATAACGTATAAAGGCATGTAGTATTACGTTGTAACGTACGGCGTCATGTAGAATTACGTTATAACGTATTCCGTCATGTAGTATTACGTTATAACATATGACGTCATGTAGTATTACGATATAACGTACAACGTTATATAGAATTACGATATAACGCACAACGTTATGTCGTATTACGTTATAACTTATCATGTCATGTAGTATTACGTTATAACGTATGACGTTATGTAGTATTACGTTATTACGAATAACGTTATATTGTGTAACTTTATAACGTATGACCTTACGTTGTATTACGTTATAACGTATAAAGACATGTAGTATTACGTTATGACGTATGACGTCATGTAGTATTACTTTATGACGTATGACGTCATGTAGTATTACTTTATGACGTATGACGTCATGTAGTATTACTTTATGACGTATGACGTCATGTAGTATTTCGTTACAACGTATGACGTTATGCAGTATTACGATATAACGTATGACGTTATGCGGTATTAGGTTATAACTTATGACGTTATGGAGTATTACGTTATAACGTATGACGTCATGTGGTATTACGTTATTACGAATAACGTTATATTATGTTACGTCGTGTAGTATTACTTTATGACGTATGACGTCATGTAGTATTACTTTATGACGTATGACGTCATGTAGTATTACTTTATGACGTATGACGTCATGTAGTATTACTTTATGACGTATGACGTCATGTAGTATTACTTTATGACGTATGACGTCATGTAGTATTACGTTATAACATATGACGTCATGTAGTAATACGATATAACGTACAACGTTATATAGAATTACGATATAACGCACAACGTTATGTCGTATTACGTTATAACGTATCATGTCATGTAGTATTACGTTATAACGAATGACGTTATGGAGTATTACGTTATAACGTATGACGCCATGTGGTATTAGGTTATTACGAATAACGTTATATTATGTTACTTTATGACATATGACGTCATGTAGTATTACTTTATGACGTATGACGTCATGTAGGATTACTTTATGACGTATGACGTCATGTAGTATTACTTTATGACGTATGACGTCATGTAGTATTACTTTATGACGTATGACGTCATGTAGTATTTCGTTATAACGTATGACGTTATGCAGTATTACGATATAACGTATGACGGTATGCAGTATTACGTTATGACGTATGACGTTATGCAGTATTACGATATAACGTATGACGGTATGCAGTATTACGTTATAACGTATGACGTTATGCAGTATTACGTTATAACGTATGACGTTATGTATTAGTACGATATAACGTATGACGTTATGCAGTATGAGGTTATAGCGTATGACGTCATGTAGTTTTGCGTTATAACGTATGACGTCATGTAGTATTACGATATAACGTACAACGTTATGCAGTATTAGGTTATAACGTATGACGTTATGGAGTATTACGTTATTACGTATGACGTCATGTGGTATTACGTTATTACGAATAACGTTATATTGTGTTATTTTATAACGTATGACCTTATGTTGTATTACGTTATAACGTATAAAGGCATGTAGTATTACGTTGTAACGTACGGCGTCATGTAGAATTACGTTATAACGTATTCCGTCATGTAGTATTACGTTATAACGTATGACGTCATGTAGTATTACGATATAACGTACAACGTTATATAGAATTACGATATAACGCACAACGTTATGTCGTATTACGTTATAACTTATCATGTCATGTAGTATTACGTTATAACGTATGACGTTATGTAGTATTACGTTATTACGAATAACGTTATATTGTGTAACTTTATAACGTATGACCTTACGTTGTATTACGTTATAACGTATAAAGACATGTAGTATTACGTTATGACGTATGACGTCATGTAGTATTACTTTATGACGTATGACGTCATGTAGTATTACTTTATGACGTATGACGTCATGTAGTATTACTTTATGACGTATGACGTCATGTAGTATTTCGTTACAACGTATGACGTTATGCAGTATTACGATATAACGTATGACGTTATGCGGTATTAGGTTATAACTTATGACGTTATGGAGTATTACGTTATAACGTATGACGTCATGTGATATTACGTTATTACGAATAACGTTATATTATGTTACGTCATGTAGTATTACTTTATGACGTATGACGTCATGTAGTATTACTTTATGACGTATGACGTCATGTAGTATTACTTTATGACGTATGACGTCATGTAGTATTACTTTATGACGTATGACGTCATGTAGTATTACTTTATGACGTATGACGTCATGTAGTATTACTTTATGACGTATGACGTCATGTAGTATTACTTTATGACGTATGACGTCATGTAGTATTTCGTTATAACGTATGACGTTATGCAGTATTACGATATAACGTATGACGTTATGCAGTATTAGGTTATAACGTATGACGTCATGTAGTATTACTTTATGACGTATGACGTCATGTAGTATTACTTTATGACGTATGACGTCATGTAGTATTTCGTTTTAACGTACAACGTTATATATAATTACGATATAACGCACTACGTTATGTCGTATTACGTTATAACTTATCATGTCATGTAGTATTACGTTATAACGTATGACGTTATGTAGTATTACGTTATTACGAATAACGTTATATTGTGTAACTTTATAACGTATGACCTTATGTTGTATTGCGATATAACGTATAAAGACATGTAGTATTACGTTATAACGTATGACGTCATGTGGTATTACGTTATTACGAATATCGTAATATTGTATTACTTTATGACGTATGACGTCATGTAGTATTACTATATGACGTATGACGTCATGTAGTATTACTATATGACGTATGACGTCATGTAGTATTACTATATGACGTATGACGTCATGTAGTATTACTATATGACGTATGACGTCATGTAGTATTACTATATGACGTATGACGTCATGTAGTATTAGGTTATAACGTATGAAGTTATGTATTATTACGATATAACGTATGACGTTAAGCAGTATTAGGTTATAACGTATGACGTTATGTAGTATTAGGTTATAACGTATGGCGTTATGTAGTATTACGATATAACGTATGACGTTATGCAGTACTACGTTATAACGTATGACGTTATGTAGTGTTACGTTATAATGTATGACGTTGTGTAGCATTACGGTATTTCGAACAACGTTGTATTGTGTTACTTTATAACGTATGACGTTATGTAGTGTTACGTTATAACGTATGACGCCGTGTAGTATTACGTTATAAGTATAACATTATGTAGTATCACGTTATAGCGTATGACGTCATGTAGTATTACGTTATTACGAATATCGTAATATTGTGTTACTTTATGACGTATGACGTCATGTAATATTGCTTTATGACGTATGACGTTATGGAGTATTACGTTATAACGTATGACGTCATGTGGTATTACGTTATTACGAATAACGTTATATTATGTTACGTCATGTAGTATTACTTTATGACGTATGACGTCATGTAGTATTACTTTATGACGTATGACGTCATGTAGTATTACTTTATGACGTATGACGTCATGTAGTATTACTTTATGACGTATGACGTCATGTAGTATTACTTTATGACGTATGACGTCATGTAGTATTTCGTTATAACGTATGACGTTATGCAGTATTACGATATAACGTATGACGTTATGCAGTATTAGGTTATAACGTATGACGTCATGTAGTATTACTTTATGACGTATGACGTCATGTAGTATTACTTTATGACGTATGACGTCATGTAGTATTTCGTTTTAACGTACAACGTTATATAGAATTACGATATAACGCACAACGTTATGTCGTATTACGTTATAACTTATCATGTCATGTAGTATTACGTTATAACGTATGACTTTATGTAGTATTACGTTATTACGAATAACGTTATATTGTGTAACTTTATAACGTATGACCTTATGTTGTATTACGTTATAACGTATAAAGACATGTAGTATTACGTTATAACGTATGACGTCATGTGGTATTACGTTATTACGAATATCGTAATATTGTATTACTTTATGACGTATGACGTCATGTAGTATTACTATATGACGTATGACGTCATGTAGTATTAGGTTATAACGTATGAAGTTATGTATTATTACGTTATAACGTATGACTTTATGTAGTATTACGTTATTACGAATAACGTTATATTGTGTAACTTTATAACGTATGACCTTATGTTGTATTACGTTATAACGTATAAAGACATGTAGTATTACGTTATAACGTATGACGTCATGTGGTATTACGTTATTACGAATATCGTAATATTGTATTACTTTATGACGTATGACGTCATGTAGTATTACTATATGACGTATGACGTCATGTAGTATTAGGTTATAACGTATGAAGTTATGTATTATTACGATATAACGTATGACGTTAAGCAGTATTAGGTTATAACGTATGACGTTATGTAGTATTAGGTTATAACGTATGGCGTTATGTAGTATTACTTTATAACGTATGACGTTATGTAGTGTTACGTTATAACGTATGACGCCGTGTAGTATTACGTTATAAGTATAACATTATGTAGTATCACGTTATAGCGTATGACGTCATGTAGTATTACGTTATTACGAATATCGTAATATTGTGTTACTTTATGACGTATGACGTCATGTAATATTGCTTTATGACGTATGACGTCATGTAGTATTTCCTTATAACGTATGACGTTATGTAGTATTACGATATAACGTATGACGTTATGCAGTACTACGTTATAACGTATGACTTTATGTAGTGTTACGTTATAACGTATGACGTTATGTATTAGTACGATATAACGTATGACGTTATGCAGTATGAGGTTATAACGTATGACGTCATGTAGTTTTGCGTTATAACGTATGACGTCATGTAGTATTAGGTTATAACGTATGCCGTCATGTAGTATTACGTTATAACATATGACGTCATGTAGTAATACGATATAACGTACAACGTTATATAGAATTACGATATAACGCACAACGTTATGTCGTATTACGTTATAACGTATCATGTCATGTAGTATTACGTTATAACGAATGACGTTATGGAGTATTACGTTATAACGTATGACGCCATGTGGTATTAGGTTATTACGAATAACGTTATATTATGTTACTTTATGACATATGACGTCATGTAGTATTACTTTATGACGTATGACGTCATGTAGGATTACTTTATGACGTATGACGTCATGTAGTATTATGTTATAACATATGCCGTCATGTAGTATTACGTTATAACATATGACGTCATGTAGTAATACGATATAACGTACAACGTTATATAGAATTACGATATAACGCACAACGTTATGTCGTATTACGTTATAACGTATCATGTCATGTAGTATTACGATATAACGTACAACGTTATATAGAATTACGATATAACGCACAACGTTATGTCGTATTACGTTATAACTTATCATGTCATGTAGTATTACGTTATAACGTATGACGTTATGTAGTATTACGTTATTACGAATAACGTTATATTGTGTAACTTTATAACGTATGGCCTTACGTTCTATTACGTTATAACGTATGACGTCATGTAGTATTACATTATGACGTATGACGTCATGTAGTATTACTTTATGACGTATGACGTCATGTAGTATTACTTTATGACGTATGACGTCATGTAGTATTACTTTATGACGTATGACGTCATGTAGTATTTCGTTACAACGTATGACGTTATGCAGTATTACGATATAACGTATGACGTTATGCGGTATTAGGTTATAACTTATGACGTTATGGAATATTACGTTATAACGTATGACGTCATGTGGTATTACGTTATTACGAATAACGTTATATTATGTTACGTCATGTAGTATTACTTTATGACGTATGACGTCATGTAGTATTACTTTATGACGTATGACGTCATGTAGTATTACTTTATGACGTATGACGTATGTAGTATTACTTTATGACGTATGACGTCATGTAGTATTACTTTATGACGTATGACGTCATGTAGTATTACCTTATGACGTATGACGTCATGTAGTATTTCGTTATAACGTATGACGTTATGCAGTATTACGATATAACGTATGACGTTATGCAGTATTAGGTTATAACGTATGACGTCATGTAGTATTACTTTATGACGTATGACGTCATGTAGTATTACTTTATGACGTATGACGTCATGTAGTATTTCGTTTTAACGTACAACGTTATATAGAATTACGATATAACGCACAACGTTATGTCGTATTACGTTATAACTTATCATGTCATGTAGTATTACGTTATAACGTATGACGTTATGTAGTATTACGTTATTACGAATAACGTTATATTGTGTAACTTTATAACGTATGACCTTATGTTGTATTACGATATAACGTATAAAGACATGTAGTATTACGTTATAACGTATGACGTCATGTGGTATTACGTTATTACGAATATCGTAATATTGTATTACTTTATGACGTATGACGTCATGTAGTATTACTATATGACGTATGACGTCATGTAGTATTAGGTTATAACGTATGAAGTTATGTATTATTACGATATAACGTATGACGTTAAGCAGCATTAGGTTATAACGTATGACGTTATGTAGTATTAGGTTATAACGTATGGCGTTATGTAGTATTACGATATAACGTATGACGTTATGCAGTACTACGTTATAACGTATGACGTTATGTAGTGTTACGTTATAACGTATGACGTTATGTATTAGTACGATATAACGTATGACGTTATGCAGTATGAGGTTATAACGTATGACGTCATGTAGTTTTGCGTTATAACGTATGACGTCATGTAGTATTAGGTTATAACGTATGCCGTCATGTAGTATTACGTTATAACATATGACGTCATGTAGTAATACGATATAACGTACAACGTTATATTGAATTACGATATAACGCACAACGTTATGTCGTATTACGTTATAACGTATCATGTCATGTAGTATTACGTTATTACGAATAACGTTATACTGTGTTACCTTATAACGTGTGACCTTTTGTTGTATTACGTTATAACGTATAAAGACATGTAGTATTACGTTGTAACGTATGACGTCATGTAGTATTACTTTATGACGTATGACGTCATGTAGTATTATGTTATAACATATGCCGTCATGTAGTATTACGTTATAACATATGACGTCATGTAATATTACGATATAACGTACAGCGTTATATAGAATTACGATATAACGCACAACGTTATGTCGTATTACGTTATAACGTATCATGTCATGTAGTATTACGTTATAACGTATGACGCCGTGTAGTATTACGTTATAAGTATAACATTATGTAGTATCACGTTATAGCGTATGACGTCATGTAGTATTACGTTATTACGAATAACGTTATATTATGTTACTTTATGACGTATGACGTCATGTAATATTGCTTTATGACGTATGACGTCATGTAGTATTTCCTTATAACGTATGACGTTATGTAGTATTACGATATAACGTATGACGTCATGTAGTATTACTTTATGACGTATGACGTCATGTAGTATTACTTTATGACGTATGACGTCATGTAGTATTACTTTATGACTTATGACGTCATGTAGTATTACTTTATGACGTATGACGTCATGTAGTATTACTTTATGACGTATGACGTCATGTAGGATTACTTTATGACGTATGACGTCATGTAGTATTACTTTATGACGTATGACGTCATGTAGTATTACTTTATGACGTATGACGTCATGTAGTATTTCGTTATAACGTATGACGTTATGCAGTATTACGATATAACGTATGACGGTATGCAGTATTACGTTATGACGTATGACGTTATGCAGTATTACGATATAACGTATGACGGTATGCAGTATTACGTTATAACGTATGACGTTATGCAGTATTACGTTATAACGTATGACGTTATGTATTAGTACGATATAACGTATGACGTTATGCAGTATGAGGTTATAGCGTATGACGTCATGTAGTTTTGCGTTATAACGTATGACGTCATGTAGTATTACGATATAACGTACAACGTTATGCAGTATTAGGTTATAACGTATGACGTTATGGAGTATTACGTTATTACGTATGACGTCATGTGGTATTACGTTATTACGAATAACGTTATATTGTGTTATTTTATAACGTATGACCTTATGTTGTATTACGTTATAACGTATAAAGGCATGTAGTATTACGTTGTAACGTACGGCGTCATGTAGAATTACGTTATAACGTATTCCGTCATGTAGTATTACGTTATAACATATGACGTCATGTAGTATTACGATATAACGTACAACGTTATATAGAATTACGATATAACGCACAACGTTATGTCGTATTACGTTATAACTTATCATGTCATGTAGTATTACGTTATAACGTATGACGTTATGTAGTATTACGTTATTACGAATAACGTTATATTGTGTAACTTTATAACGTATGACCTTACGTTGTATTACGTTATAACGTATAAAGACATGTAGTATTACGTTATGACGTATGACGTCATGTAGTATTACTTTATGACGTATGACGTCATGTAGTATTACTTTATGACGTATGACGTCATGTAGTATTACTTTATGACGTATGACGTCATGTAGTATTTTGTTACATCGTATGACGTTATGCAGTATTACGATATAACGTATGACGTTATGCGGTATTAGGTTATAACTTATGACGTTATGGAGTATTACGTTATAACGTATGACGTCATGTGGTATTACGTTATTACGAATAACGTTATATTATGTTACGTCGTGTAGTATTACTTTATGACGTATGACGTCATGTAGTATTACTTTATGACGTATGACGTCATGTAGTATTACTTTATGACGTATGACGTCATGTAGTATTACTTTATGACGTATGACGTCATGTAGTATTACTTTATGACGTATGACGTCATGTAGTATTACGTTATAACATATGACGTCATGTAGTAATACGATATAACGTACAACGTTATATAGAATTACGATATAACGCACAACGTTATGTCGTATTACGTTATAACGTATCATGTCATGTAGTATTACGTTATAACGAATGACGTTATGGAGTATTACGTTATAACGTATGACGCCATGTGGTATTAGGTTATTACGAATAACGTTATATTATGTTACTTTATGACATATGACGTCATGTAGTATTACTTTATGACGTATGACGTCATGTAGGATTACTTTATGACGTATGACGTCATGTAGTATTACTTTATGACGTATGACGTCATGTAGTATTACTTTATGACGTATGACGTCATGTAGTATTTCGTTATAACGTATGACGTTATGCAGTATTACGATATAACGTATGACGGTATGCAGTATTACGTTATAACGTATGACGTTATGCAGTATTACGATATAACGTATGACGGTATGCAGTATTACGTTATAACGTATGACGTTATGCAGTATTACGTTATAACGTATGACGTTATGTATTAGTACGATATAACGTATGACGTTATGCAGTATGAGGTTATAGCGTATGACGTCATGTAGTTTTGCGTTATAACGTATGACGTCATGTAGTATTACGATATAACGTACAACGTTATGCAGTATTAGGTTATAACGTATGACGTTATGGAGTATTACGTTATTACGTATGACGTCATGTGGTATTACGTTATTACGAATAACGTTATATTGTGTTATTTTATAACGTATGACCTTATGTTGTATTACGTTATAACGTATAAAGGCATGTAGTATTACGTTGTAACGTACGGCGTCATGTAGAATTACGTTATAACGTATTCCGTCATGTAGTATTACGTTATAACATATGACGTCATGTAGTATTACGATATAACGTACAACGTTATATAGAATTACGATATAACGCACAACGTTATGTCGTATTACGTTATAACTTATCATGTCATGTAGTATTACGTTATAACGTATGACGTTATGTAGTATTACGTTATTACGAATAACGTTATATTGTGTAACTTTATAACGTATGACCTTACGTTGTATTACGTTATAACGTATAAAGACATGTAGTATTACGTTATGACGTATGACGTCATGTAGTATTACTTTATGACGTATGACGTCATGTAGTATTACTTTATGACGTATGACGTCATGTAGTATTACTTTATGACGTATGACGTCATGTAGTATTTCGTTACAACGTATGACGTTATGCAGTATTACGATATAACGTATGACGTTATGCGGTATTAGGTTATAACTTATGACGTTATGGAGTATTACGTTATAACGTATGACGTCATGTGGTATTACGTTATTACGAATAACGTTATATTATGTTACGTCATGTAGTATTACTTTATGACGTATGACGTCATGTAGTATTACTTTATGACGTATGACATCATGTAGTATTACTTTATGACGTATGACGTCATGTAGTATTACTTTATGACGTATGACGTCATGTAGTATTACTTTATGACGTATGACGTCATGTAGTATTACTTTATGACGTATGACGTCATGTAGTATTACTTTATGACGTATGACGTCATGTAGTATTTCGTTATAACGTATGACGTTATGCAGTATTACGATATAACGTATGACGTTATGCAGTATTAGGTTATAACGTATGACGTCATGTAGTATTACTTTATGACGTATGACGTCATGTAGTATTACTTTATGACGTATGACGTCATGTAGTATTTCGTTTTAACGTACAACGTTATATATAATTACGATATAACGCACAACGTTATGTCGTATTACGTTATAACTTATCATGTCATGTAGTATTACGTTATAACGTATGACGTTATGTAGTATTACGTTATTACGAATAACGTTATATTGTGTAACTTTATAACGTATGACCTTATGTTGTATTGCGATATAACGTATAAAGACATGTAGTATTACGTTATAACGTATGACGTCATGTGGTATTACGTTATTACGAATATCGTAATATTGTATTACTTTATGACGTATGACGTCATGTAGTATTACTATATGACGTATGACGTCATGTAGTATTACTATATGACGTATGACGTCATGTAGTATTACTATATGACGTATGACGTCATGTAGTATTAGGTTATAACGTATGAAGTTATGTATTATTACGATATAACGTATGACGTTAAGCAGTATTAGGTTATAACGTATGACGTTATGTAGTATTAGGTTATAACGTATGGCGTTATGTAGTATTACGATATAACGTATGACGTTATGCAGTACTACGTTATAACGTATGACGTTATGTAGTGTTACGTTATAATGTATGACGTTGTGTAGCATTACGGTATTTCGAACAACGTTGTATTGTGTTACTTTATAACGTATGACGTTATGTAGTGTTACGTTATAACGTATGACGCCGTGTAGTATTACGTTATAAGTATAACATTATGTAGTATCACGTTATAGCGTATGACGTCATGTAGTATTACGTTATTACGAATATCGTAATATTGTGTTACTTTATGACGTATGACGTCATGTAATATTGCTTTATGACGTATGACGTTATGGAGTATTACGTTATAACGTATGACGTCATGTGGTATTACGTTATTACGAATAACGTTATATTATGTTACGTCATGTAGTATTACTTTATGACGTATGACGTCATGTAGTATTACTTTAAGACGTATGACGTCATGTAGTATTACTTTATGACGTATGACGTCATGTAGTATTACTTTATGACGTATGACGTCATGTAGTATTACTTTATGACGTATGACGTCATGTAGTATTTCGTTATAACGTATGACGTTATGCAGTATTACGATACAACGTATGACGTTATGCAGTATTAGGTTATAACGTATGACGTCATGTACTATTACTTTATGACGTATGACGTCATGTAGTATTACTTTATGACGTATGACGTCATGTAGTATTTCGTTTTAACGTACAACGTTATATAGAATTACGATATAACGCACAACGTTATGTCGTATTACGTTATAACTTATCATGTCATGTAGTATTACGTTATAACGTATGACTTTATGTAGTATTACGTTATTACGAATAACGTTATATTGTGTAACTTTATAACGTATGACCTTATGTTGTATTACGTTATAACGTATAAAGACATGTAGTATTACGTTATAACGTATGACGTCATGTGGTATTACGTTATTACGAATATCGTAATATTGTATTACTTTATGACGTATGACGTCATGTAGTATTACTATATGACGTATGACGTCATGTAGTATTAGGTTATAACGTATGAAGTTATGTATTATTACGATATAACGTATGACGTTAAGCAGTATTAGGTTATAACGTATGACGTTATGTAGTATTAGGTTATAACGTATGGCGTTATGTAGTATTACGATATAACGTATGACGTTATGCAGTACTACGTTATAACGTATGACGTTATGTAGTGTTACGTTATAATGTATGACGTTATGTAGCATTACGGTATTTCGAACAACGTTGTATTGTGTTACTTTATAACGTATGACGTTATGTAGTGTTACGTTATAACGTATGACGCCGTGTAGTATTACGTTATAAGTATAACATTATGTAGTATCACGTTATAGCGTATGACGTCATGTAGTATTACGTTATTA
This sequence comes from Bombus terrestris, assembly GCF_910591885.1. Lineage (NCBI taxonomy): Eukaryota > Metazoa > Arthropoda > Insecta > Hymenoptera > Apidae > Bombus > Bombus terrestris. Next base: position 1,390,476 of record NW_025963556.1, read on the forward strand.
CGAATATCGTAATATTGTGTTACTTTATGACGTATGACGTCATGTAATATTGCTTTATGACGTATGACGTCATGTAGTATTTCCTTATAACGTATGACGTTATGTAGTATTACGATATAACGTATGACGTTATGCAGTACTACGTTATAACGTATGACTTTATGTAGTGTTACGTTATAACGTATGACGTTATGTATTAGTACGATATAACGTATGACGTTATGCAGTATGAGGTTATAACGTATGACGTCATGTAGTATTTCGTTTTAACGTACAACGTTATATAGAATTACGATATAACGCACAACGTTATGTCGTATTACGTTATAACTTAACATGTCATGTAGTATTACGTTATAACGTATGACTTTATGTAGTATTACGTTATTACGAATAACGTTATATTGTGTAACTTTATAACGTATGACCTTATGTTGTATTACGTTATAACGTATAAAGACATGTAGTATTACGTTATAACGTATGACGTCATGTGGTATTACGTTATTACGAATATCGTAATATTGTATTACTTTATGACGTATGACGTCATGTAGTATTACTATATGACGTATGACGTCATGTAGTATTAGGTTATAACGTATGAAGTTATGTATTATTACGTTATAACGTATGACTTTATGTAGTATTACGTTATTACGAATAACGTTATATTGTGTAACTTTATAACGTATGACCTTATGTTGTATTACGTTATAACGTATAAAGACATGTAGTATTACGTTATAACGTATGACGTCATGTGGTATTACGTTATTACGAATATCGTAATATTGTATTACTTTATGACGTATGACGTCATGTAGTATTACTATATGACGTATGACGTCATATAGTAATACTACATGACGTCATACGTCATGTAGTATTACTATATGACGTATGACGTCATGTAGTATTAGGTTATAACGTATGAAGTTATGTATTATTACGATATAACGTATGACGTTAAGCAGTATTAGGTTATAACGTATGACGTTATGTAGTATTAGGTTATAACGTATGGCGTTATGTAGTATTACTTTATAACGTATGACGTTATGTAGTGTTACGTTATAACGTATGACGCCGTGTAGTATTACGTTATAAGTATAACATTATGTAGTATCACGTTATAGCGTATGACGTCATGTAGTATTACGTTATTACGAATATCGTAATATTGTGTTACTTTATGACGTATGACGTCATGTAATATTGCTTTATGACGTATGACGTCATGTAGTATTTCCTTATAACGTATGACGTTATGTAGTATTACGATATAACGTATGACGTTATGCAGTACTACGTTATAACGTATGACTTTATGTAGTGTTACGTTATAACGTATGACGTTATGTATTAGTACGATATAACGTATGACGTTATGCAGTATGAGGTTATAACGTATGACGTCATGTAGTTTTGCGTTATAACGTATGACGTCATGTAGTATTAGGTTATAACGTATGCCGTCATGTAGTATTACGTTATAACATATGACGTCATGTAGTAATACGATATAACGTACAACGTTATATAGAATTACGATATAACGCACAACGTTATGTCGTATTACGTTATAACGTATCATGTCATGTAGTATTACGTTATAACGAATGACGTTATGGAGTATTACGTTATAACGTATGACGCCATGTGGTATTACGTTATTACGAATAACGTTATATTATGTTACTTTATGACATATGACGTCATGTAGTATTACTTTATGACGTATGACGTCATGTAGGATTACTTTATGACGTATGACGTCATGTAGTATTACTTTATGACGTATGACGTCATGTAGTATTACTTTATGACGTATGACGTCATGTAGTATTTCCTTATAACGTATGACGTTATGTAGTATTACGATATAACGTATGACGTCATGTAGTATTACTTTATGACGTATGACGTCATGTAGTATTACTTTATGACGTATGACGTCATGTAGTATTACTTTATGACTTATGACGTCATGTAGTATTACTTTATGACGTATGACGTCATGTAGTATTACTTTATGACGTATGACGTCATGTAGTATTACTTTATGACGTATGACGTCATGTAGTATTTCGTTATAACGTATGACGTTATGCAGTATTACGATATAACGTATGACGTTATGCGGTATTAGGTTATAACGTATGACGTTATGGAGTATTACGTTATAACGTATGACGTTATGCAGTATGAGGTTATAGCGTATGACGTCATGTAGTTTTGCGTTATAACGTATGACGTCATGTAGTATTACGATATAACGTACAACGTTATGCAGTATTAGGTTATAACGTATGACGTTATGGAGTATTACTTTATTACGTATGACGTCATGTGGTATTACGTTATTACGAATAACGTTATATTGTGTTATTTTATAACGTATGACCTTATGTTGTATTACGTTATAACGTATAAAGGCATGTAGTATTACGTTGTAACGTACGGCGTCATGTAGAATTACGCTATAACGTATTCCGTCATGTAGTATTACGTTATAACATATGACGTCATGTAGTATTACGATATAACGTACAACGTTATATAGAATTACGATATAACGCACAACGTTATGTCGTATTACGTTATAACTTATCATGTCATGTAGTATTACGTTATAACGTATGACGTTATGTAGTATTACGTTATTACGAATAACGTTATATTGTGTAACTTTATAACGTATGACCTTACGTTCTATTACGTTATAACGTATGACGTCATGTAGTATTACATTATGACGTATGACGTCATGTAGTATTACTTTATGACGTATGACGTCATGTAGTATTACTTTATGACGTATGACGTCATGTAGTATTACTTTATGACGTATGACGTCATGTAGTATTTCGTTATAACGTATGACGTTATGCAGTATTACGATATAACGTATGACGTTATGCGGTATTAGGTTATAACTTATGACGTTATGGAGTATTACGTTATAACGTATGACGTCATGTGGTATTACGTTATTACGAATAACGTTATATTATGTTACGTCATGTAGTATTACTTTATGACGTATGACGTCATGTAGTATTACTTTATGACGTATGACATCATGTAGTATTACTTTATGACGTATGACGTCATGTAGTATTACTTTATGACGTATGACGTCATGTAGTATTACTTTATGACGTATGACGTCATGTAGTATTACTTTATGACGTATGACGTCATGTAGTATTACTTTATGACGTATGACGTCATGTAGTATTTCGTTATAACGTATGACGTTATGCAGTATTACGATATAACGTATGACGTTATGCAGTATTAGGTTATAACGTATGACGTCATGTAGTATTACTTTATGACGTATGACGTCATGTAGTATTACTTTATGACGTATGACGTCATGTAGTATTTCGTTTTAACGTACAACGTTATATATAATTACGATATAACGCACAACGTTATGTCGTATTACGTTATAACTTATCATGTCATGTAGTATTACGTTATAACGTATGACGTTATGTAGTATTACGTTATTACGAATAACGTTATATTGTGTAACTTTATAACGTATGACCTTATGTTGTATTGCGATATAACGTATAAAGACATGTAGTATTACGTTATAACGTATGACGTCATGTGGTATTACGTTATTACGAATATCGTAATATTGTATTACTTTATGACGTATGACGTCATGTAGTATTACTATATGACGTATGACGTCATGTAGTATTACTATATGACGTATGACGTCATGTAGTATTACTATATGACGTATGACGTCATGTAGTATTAGGTTATAACGTATGAAGTTATGTATTATTACGATATAACGTATGACGTTAAGCAGTATTAGGTTATAACGTATGACGTTATGTAGTATTAGGTTATAACGTATGGCGTTATGTAGTATTACGATATAACGTATGACGTTATGCAGTACTACGTTATAACGTATGACGTTATGTAGTGTTACGTTATAATGTATGACGTTGTGTAGCATTACGGTATTTCGAACAACGTTGTATTGTGTTACTTTATAACGTATGACGTTATGTAGTGTTACGTTATAACGTATGACGCCGTGTAGTATTACGTTATAAGTATAACATTATGTAGTATCACGTTATAGCGTATGACGTCATGTAGTATTACGTTATTACGAATATCGTAATATTGTGTTACTTTATGACGTATGACGTCATGTAATATTGCTTTATGACGTATGACGTTATGGAGTATTACGTTATAACGTATGACGTCATGTGGTATTACGTTATTACGAATAACGTTATATTATGTTACGTCATGTAGTATTACTTTATGACGTATGACGTCATGTAGTATTACTTTAAGACGTATGACGTCATGTAGTATTACTTTATGACGTATGACGTCATGTAGTATTACTTTATGACGTATGACGTCATGTAGTATTACTTTATGACGTATGACGTCATGTAGTATTTCGTTATAACGTATGACGTTATGCAGTATTACGATACAACGTATGACGTTATGCAGTATTAGGTTATAACGTATGACGTCATGTACTATTACTTTATGACGTATGACGTCATGTAGTATTACTTTATGACGTATGACGTCATGTAGTATTTCGTTTTAACGTACAACGTTATATAGAATTACGATATAACGCACAACGTTATGTCGTATTACGTTATAACTTATCATGTCATGTAGTATTACGTTATAACGTATGACTTTATGTAGTATTACGTTATTACGAATAACGTTATATTGTGTAACTTTATAACGTATGACCTTATGTTGTATTACGTTATAACGTATAAAGACATGTAGTATTACGTTATAACGTATGACGTCATGTGGTATTACGTTATTACGAATATCGTAATATTGTATTACTTTATGACGTATGACGTCATGTAGTATTACTATATGACGTATGACGTCATGTAGTATTAGGTTATAACGTATGAAGTTATGTATTATTACGATATAACGTATGACGTTAAGCAGTATTAGGTTATAACGTATGACGTTATGTAGTATTAGGTTATAACGTATGGCGTTATGTAGTATTACGATATAACGTATGACGTTATGCAGTACTACGTTATAACGTATGACGTTATGTAGTGTTACGTTATAATGTATGACGTTATGTAGCATTACGGTATTTCGAACAACGTTGTATTGTGTTACTTTATAACGTATGACGTTATGTAGTGTTACGTTATAACGTATGACGCCGTGTAGTATTACGTTATAAGTATAACATTATGTAGTATCACGTTATAGCGTATGACGTCATGTAGTATTACGTTATTACGAATATCGTAATATTGTGTTACTTTATGACGTATGACGTCATGTAATATTGCTTTATGACGTATGACGTCATGTAGTATTTCCTTATAACGTATGACGTTATGTAGTATTACGATATAACGTATGACGTTATGCAGTACTACGTTATAACGTATGACTTTATGTAGTGTTACGTTATAACGTATGACGTTATGTATTAGTACGATATAACGTATGACGTTATGCAGTATGAGGTTATAACGTATGACGTCATGTAGTATTTCGTTTTAACGTACAACGTTATATAGAATTACGATATAACGCACAACGTTATGTCGTATTACGTTATAACTTAACATGTCATGTAGTATTACGTTATAACGTATGACTTTATGTAGTATTACGTTATTACGAATAACGTTATATTGTGTAACTTTATAACGTATGACCTTATGTTGTATTACGTTATAACGTATAAAGACATGTAGTATTACGTTATAACGTATGACGTCATGTGGTATTACGTTATTACGAATATCGTAATATTGTATTACTTTATGACGTATGACGTCATGTAGTATTACTATATGACGTATGACGTCATGTAGTATTAGGTTATAACGTATGAAGTTATGTATTATTACGTTATAACGTATGACTTTATGTAGTATTACGTTATTACGAATAACGTTATATTGTGTAACTTTATAACGTATGACCTTATGTTGTATTACGTTATAACGTATAAAGACATGTAGTATTACGTTATAACGTATGACGTCATGTGGTATTACGTTATTACGAATATCGTAATATTGTATTACTTTATGACGTATGACGTCATGTAGTATTACTATATGACGTATGACGTCATATAGTAATACTACATGACGTCATACGTCATGTAGTATTACTATATGACGTATGACGTCATGTAGTATTAGGTTATAACGTATGAAGTTATGTATTATTACGATATAACGTATGACGTTAAGCAGTATTAGGTTATAACGTATGACGTTATGTAGTATTAGGTTATAACGTATGGCGTTATGTAGTATTACTTTATAACGTATGACGTTATGTAGTGTTACGTTATAACGTATGACGCCGTGTAGTATTACGTTATAAGTATAACATTATGTAGTATCACGTTATAGCGTATGACGTCATGTAGTATTACGTTATTACGAATATCGTAATATTGTGTTACTTTATGACGTATGACGTCATGTAATATTGCTTTATGACGTATGACGTCATGTAGTATTTCCTTATAACGTATGACGTTATGTAGTATTACGATATAACGTATGACGTTATGCAGTACTACGTTATAACGTATGACTTTATGTAGTGTTACGTTATAACGTATGACGTTATGTATTAGTACGATATAACGTATGACGTTATGCAGTATGAGGTTATAACGTATGACGTCATGTAGTTTTGCGTTATAACGTATGACGTCATGTAGTATTAGGTTATAACGTATGCCGTCATGTAGTATTACGTTATAACATATGACGTCATGTAGTAATACGATATAACGTACAACGTTATATAGAATTACGATATAACGCACAACGTTATGTCGTATTACGTTATAACGTATCATGTCATGTAGTATTACGTTATAACGAATGACGTTATGGAGTATTACGTTATAACGTATGACGCCATGTGGTATTAGGTTATTACGAATAACGTTATATTATGTTACTTTATGACATATGACGTCATGTAGTATTACTTTATGACGTATGACGTCATGTAGGATTACTTTATGACGTATGACGTCATGTAGTATTACTTTATGACGTATGACGTCATGTAGTATTACTTTATGACGTATGACGTCATGTAGTATTTCCTTATAACGTATGACGTTATGTAGTATTACGATATAACGTATGACGTCATGTAGTATTACTTTATGACGTATGACGTCATGTAGTATTACTTTATGACGTATGACGTCATGTAGTATTACTTTATGACTTATGACGTCATGTAGTATTACTTTATGACGTATGACGTCATGTAGTATTACTTTATGACGTATGACGTCATGTAGTATTACTTTATGACGTATGACGTCATGTAGTATTTCGTTATAACGTATGACGTTATGCAGTATTACGATATAACGTATGACGTTATGCGGTATTAGGTTATAACGTATGACGTTATGGAGTATTACGTTATAACGTATGACGTTATGCAGTATGAGGTTATAGCGTATGACGTCATGTAGTTTTGCGTTATAACGTATGACGTCATGTAGTATTACGATATAACGTACAACGTTATGCAGTATTAGGTTATAACGTATGACGTTATGGAGTATTACTTTATTACGTATGACGTCATGTGGTATTACGTTATTACGAATAACGTTATATTGTGTTATTTTATAACGTATGACCTTATGTTGTATTACGTTATAACGTATAAAGGCATGTAGTATTACGTTGTAACGTACGGCGTCATGTAGAATTACGCTATAACGTATTCCGTCATGTAGTATTACGTTATAACATATGACGTCATGTAGTATTACGATATAACGTACAACGTTATATAGAATTACGATATAACGCACAACGTTATGTCGTATTACGTTATAACTTATCATGTCATGTAGTATTACGTTATAACGTATGACGTTATGTAGTATTACGTTATTACGAATAACGTTATATTGTGTAACTTTATAACGTATGACCTTACGTTCTATTACGTTATAACGTATGACGTCATGTAGTATTACATTATGACGTATGACGTCATGTAGTATTACTTTATGACGTATGACGTCATGTAGTATTACTTTATGACGTATGACGTCATGTAGTATTACTTTATGACGTATGACGTCATGTAGTATTTCGTTATAACGTATGACGTTATGCAGTATTACGATATAACGTATGACGTTATGCGGTATTAGGTTATAACTTATGACGTTATGGAGTATTACGTTATAACGTATGACGTCATGTGGTATTACGTTATTACGAATAACGTTATATTATGTTACGTCATGTAGTATTACTTTATGACGTATGACGTCATGTAGTATTACTTTATGACGTATGACGTCATGTAGTATTACTTTATGACGTATGACGTATGTAGTATTACTTTATGACGTATGACGTCATGTAGTATTACTTTATGACGTATGACGTCATGTAGTATTACTTTATGACGTATGACGTCATGTAGTATTTCGTTATAACGTATGACGTTATGCAGTATTACGATATAACGTATGACGTTATGCAGTATTAGGTTATAACGTATGACGTCATGTAGTATTACTTTCTGACGTATGACGTCATGTAGTATTACTTTATGACGTATGACGTCATGTAGTATTTCGTTTTAACGTACAACGTTATATAGAATTACGATATAACGCACAACGTTATGTCGTATTACGTTATAACTTATCATGTCATGTAGTATTACGTTATAACGTATGACGTTATGTAGTATTACGTTATTACGAATAACGTTATATTGTGTAACTTTATAACGTATGACCTTATGTTGTATTACGATATAACGTATAAAGACATGTAGTATTACGTTATAACGTATGACGACATGTGGTATTACGTTATTACGAATATCGTAATATTGTATTACTTTATGACGTATGACGTCATGTAGTATTACTATATGACGTATGACGTCATGTAGTATTACTATATGACGTATGACGTCATGTAGTATTAGGTTATAACGTATGAAGTTATGTATTATTACGATATAACGTATGACGTTAAGCAGTATTAGGTTATAACGTATGACGTTATGGAGTATTACGTTATAACGTATGACGTCATGTGGTGTTACGTTATTACGAATAACGTTATATTATGTTACGTCATGTAGTATTACTTTATGACGTATGACGTCATGTAGTATTACTTTATGACGTATGACGTCATGTAGTATTACTTTATGACGTATGACGTCATGTAGTATTTCGTTATAACGTATGACGTTATGCAGTATTACGATATAACGTATGACGTTATGCAGTTTTAGGTTATAACGTATGACGTCATGTAGTATTACTTTATGACGTATGACGTCATGTAGTATTACTTTATGACGTATGACGTCATGTAGTATTTCGTTTTAACGTACAACGTTATATAGAATTACGATATAACGCACAACGTTATGTCGTATTACGTTATAACTTATCATGTCATGTAGTATTACGTTATAACGTATGACTTTATGTAGTATTACGTTATTACGAATAACGTTATATTGTGTAACTTTATAACGTATGACCTTATGTTGTATTACGTTATAACGTATAAAGACATGTAGTATTACGTTATAACGTATGACGTCATGTGGTATTACGTTATTACGAATATCGTAATATTGTATTACTTTATGACGTATGACGTCATGTAGTATTACTATATGACGTATGACGTCATGTAGTATTACTATATGACGTATGACGTCATGTAGTATTACTATATGACGTATGACGTCATGTAGTATTACTATATGACGTATGACGTCATGTAGTATTACTATATGACGTATGACGTCATGTAGTATTAGGTTATAACGTATGAAGTTATGTATTATTACGATATAACGTATGACGTTAAGCAGTATTAGGTTATAACGTATGACGTTATGTAGTATTAGGTTATAACGTATGGCGTTATGTAGTATTACGATATAACGTATGACGTTATGCAGTACTACGTTATAGCGTATGACGTTATGTAGTGTTACGTTATAATGTATGACGTTATGTAGCATTACGGTATTTCGAACAACGTTGTATTGTGTTACTTTATAACGTATGACGTTATGTAGTGTTACGTTATAACGTATGACGCCGTGTAGTATTACGTTATAAGTATAACATTATGTAGTATCACGTTATAGCGTATGACGTCATGTAGTATTACGTTATTACGAATATCGTAATATTGTGTTACTTTATGACGTATGACGTCATGTAATATTGCTTTATGACGTATGACGTCATGTAGTATTTCCTTATAACGTATGACGTTATGTAGTATTACGATATAACGTATGACGTTATGCAGTACTACGTTATAACGTATGACTTTATGTAGTGTTACGTTATAACGTATGACGTTATGTATTAGTACGATATAACGTATGACGTTATGCAGTATGAGGTTATAACGTATGACGTCATGTAGTTTTGCGTTATAACGTATGACGTCATGTAGTATTAGGTTATAACGTATGCCGTCATGTAGTATTACGTTATAACATATGACGTCATGTAGTAATACGATATAACGTACAACGTTATATAGAATTACGATATAACGCACAACGTTATGTTGTATTACGTTATAACGTATCATGTCATGTAGTATTACGTTATTACGAATAACGTTATATTGTGTTACCTTATAACGTGTGACCTTTTGTTGTATTACGTTATAACGTATAAAGACATGTAGTATTACGTTGTAACGTATGACGTCATGTAGTATTACTTTATGACGTATGACGTCATGTAGTATTATGTTATAACATATGCCGTCATGTAGTATTACGTTATAACATATGACGTCATGTAATATTACGATATAACGTACAGCGTTATATAGAATTACGATATAACGCACAACGTTATGTCGTATTACGTTATACCGTATGACGTTATATTGTGTTACTTTATGACGTATGACGTCATGTAGTATTACTTTATGACGTATGCCGTCATGTAGTATTACGTTATAACATATGACGTCATGTAGTAATACGATATAACGTACAACGTTATATAGAATTACGATATAACGCACAACGTTATGTCGTATTACGTTATAACGTATCATGTCATGTAGTATTACGTTATAACGAATGACGTTATGGAGTATTACGTTATAACGTATGACGCCATGTGGTATTAGGTTATTACGAATAACGTTATATTATGTTACTTTATGACATATGACGTCATGTAGTATTACTTTATGACGTATGACGTCATGTAGGATTACTTTATGACGTATGACGTCATGTAGTATTACTTTATGACGTATGACGTCATGTAGTATTACTTTATGACGTATGACGTCATGTAGTATTACTTTATGACTATGACGTCATGTAGTATTTCGTTATAACGTATGACGTTATGCAGTATTACGATATAACGTATGACGGTATGCAGTACTACGTTATGACGTATGACGTTATGCAGTATTACGATATAACGTATGACGGTATGCAGTATTACGTTATAACGTATGACGTTATGCAGTATTACGTTATAACGTATGACGTTATGTATTAGTACGATATAACGTATGACGTTATGCAGTATGAGGTTATAGCGTATGACGTCATGTAGTTTTGCGTTATAACGTATGACGTCATGTAGTATTACGATATAACGTACAACGTTATGCAGTATTAGGTTATAACGTATGACGTTATGGAGTATTACGTTATTACGTATGACGTCATGTGGTATTACGTTATTACGAATAACGTTATATTGTGTTATTTTATAACGTATGACCTTATGTTGTATTACGTTATAACGTATAAAGGCATGTAGTATTACGTTGTAACGTACGGCGTCATGTAGAATTACGTTATAACGTATTCCGTCATGTAGTATTACGTTATAACATATGACGTCATGTAGTATTACGATATAACGTACAACGTTATATAGAATTACGATATAACGCACAACGTTATGTCGTATTACGTTATAACTTATCATGTCATGTAGTATTACGTTATAACGTATGACGTTATGTAGTATTACGTTATTACGAATAACGTTATATTGTGTAACTTTATAACGTATGACCTTATGTTGTATTACGTTATAACGTATAAAGACATGTAGTATTACGTTATAACGTATGACGTCATGTGGTATTACGTTATGACGTATGACGTCATGTAGTATTACTTTATGACGTATGACGTCATGTAGTATTTCGTTATAACGTATGACGTTATGCAGTATTACGATATAACGTACAACGTTATGCAGTATTAGGTTATAACGTATGACGTTATGGAGTATTACGTTATTACGTATGACGTCATGTGGTATTACGTTATTACGAATAACGTTATATTGTGTTATTTTATAACGTATGACCTTATGTTGTATTACGTTATAACGTATAAAGGTATGTAGTATTACGTTGTAACGTACGGCGTCATGTAGAATTACGTTATAACGTATTCCGTCATGTAGTATTACGTTATAACATATGACGTCATGTAGTATTACGATATAACGTACAACGTTATATAGAATTACGATATAACGCACAACGTTATGTCGTATTACGTTATAACTTATCATGTCATGTAGTATTACGTTATAACGTATGACGTTATGTAGTATTACGTTATTACGAATAACGTTATATTGTGTAACTTTATAACGTATGACCTTACGTTGTATTACGTTATAACGTATAAAGACATGTAGTATTACGTTATGACGTATGACGTCATGTAGTATTACTTTATGACGTATGACGTCATGTAGTATTACTTTATGACGTATGACGTGATGTAGTATTACTTTATGACGTATGACGTCATGTAGTATTTCGTTACAACGTATGACGTTATGCAGTATTACGATATAACGTATGACGTTATGCGGTATTAGGTTATAACTTATGACGTTATGGAGTATTACGTTATAACGTATGACGTCATGTGGTATTACGTTATTACGAATAACGTTATATTATGTTACGTCATGTAGTATTACTTTATGACGTATGACGTCATGTAGTATTACTTTATGACGTATGACGTCATGTAGTATTACTTTATGACGTATGACGTCATGTAGTATTACTTTATGACGTATGACGTCATGTAGTATTACTTTATGACGTATGACGTCATGTAGTATTACTTTATGACGTATGACGTCATGTAGTATTACTTTATGACGTATGACGTCATGTAGTATTTCGTTATAACGTATGACGTTATGCAGTATTACGATATAACGTATGACGTTATGCAGTATTAGGTTATAACGTATGACGTCATGTAGTATTACTTTATGACGTATGACGTCATGTAGTATTACTTTATGACGTATGACGTCATGTAGTATTTCGTTTTAACGTACAACGTTATATATAATTACGATATAACGCACAACGTTATATATAATTACGATATAACGCACAACGTTATGTCGTATTACGTTATAACTTATCATGTCATGTAGTATTACGTTATAACGTATGACGTTATGTAGTATTACGTTATTACGAATAACGTTATATTGTGTAACTTTATAACGTATGACCTTATGTTGTATTACGATATAACGTATAAAGACATGTAGTATTACGTTATAACGTATGACGTCATGTGGTATTACGTTATTACGAATATCGTAATATTGTATTACTTTATGACGTATGACGTCATGTAGTATTACTATATGACGTATGACGTCATGTAGTATTACGATATAACGTACAACGTTATGCAGTATTAGGTTATAACGTATGACGTTATGGAGTATTACGTTATTACGTATGACGTCATGTGGTATTACGTTATTACGAATAACGTTATATTGTGTTATTTTATAACGTATGACCTTATGTTGTATTACGTTATAACGTATAAAGGCATGTAGTATTACGTTGTAACGTACGGCGTCATGTAGAATTACGTTATAACGTATTCCGTCATGTAGTATTACGTTATAACATATGACGTCATGTAGTATTACGATATAACGTACAACGTTATATAGAATTACGATATAACGCACAACGTTATGTCGTATTACGTTATAACTTATCATGTCATGTAGTATTACGTTATAACGTATGACGTTATGTAGTATTACGTTATTACGAATAACGTTATATTGTGTAACTTTATAACGTATGACCTTACGTTGTATTACGTTATAACGTATAAAGACATGTAGTATTACGTTATGACGTATGACGTCATGTGGTATTACTTTATGACGTATGACGTCATGTAGTATTACTTTATGACGTATGACGTCATGTAGTATTTCGTTATAACGTATGACGTTATGCAGTATTACGATATAACGTACAACGTTATGCAGTATTAGGTTATAACGTATGACGTTATGGAGTATTACGTTATTACGTATGACGTCATGTGGTATTACGTTATTACGAATAACGTTATATTGTGTTATTTTATAACGTATGACCTTATGTTGTATTACGTTATAACGTATAAAGGTATGTAGTATTACGTTGTAACGTACGGCGTCATGTAGAATTACGTTATAACGTATTCCGTCATGTAGTATTACGTTATAACATATGACGTCATGTAGTATTACGATATAACGTACAACGTTATATAGAATTACGATATAACGCACAACGTTATGTCGTATTACGTTATAACTTATCATGTCATGTAGTATTACGTTATAACGTATGACGTTATGTAGTATTACGTTATTACGAATAACGTTATATTGTGTAACTTTATAACGTATGACCTTACGTTGTATTACGTTATAACGTATAAAGACATGTAGTATTACGTTATGACGTATGACGTCATGTAGTATTACTTTATGACGTATGACGTCATGTAGTATTACTTTATGACGTATGACGTCATGTAGTATTACTTTATGACGTATGACGTCATGTAGTATTTCGTTACAACGTATGACGTTATGCAGTATTACGATATAACGTATGACGTTATGCGGTATTAGGTTATAACTTATGACGTTATGGAGTATTACGTTATAACGTATGACGTCATGTGGTATTACGTTATTACGAATAACGTTATATTATGTTACGTCATGTAGTATTACTTTATGACGTATGACGTCATGTAGTATTACTTTATGACGTATGACGTCATGTAGTATTACTTTATGACGTATGACGTCATGTAGTATTACTTTATGACGTATGACGTCATGTAGTATTACTTTATGACGTATGACGTCATGTAGTATTACTTTATGACGTATGACGTCATGTAGTATTTCGTTATAACGTATGACGTTATGCAGTATTACGATATAACGTATGACGTTATGCAGTATTAGGTTATAACGTATGACGTCATGTAGTATTACTTTATGACGTATGACGTCATGTAGTATTACTTTATGACGTATGACGTCATGTAGTATTTCGTTTTAACGTACAACGTTATATATAATTACGATATAACGCACAACGTTATATATAATTACGATATAACGCACAACGTTATGTCGTATTACGTTATAACTTATCATGTCATGTAGTATTACGTTATAACGTATGACGTTATGTAGTATTACGTTATTACGAATAACGTTATATTGTGTAACTTTATAACGTATGACCTTATGTTGTATTACGATATAACGTATAAAGACATGTAGTATTACGTTATAACGTATGACGTCATGTGGTATTACGTTATTACGAATATCGTAATATTGTATTACTTTATGACGTATGACGTCATGTAGTATTACTATATGACGTATGACGTCATGTAGTATTACTATATGACGTATGACGTCATGTAGTATTAGGTTATAACGTATGAAGTTATGTATTATTACGATATAACGTATGACGTTAAGCAGTATTAGGTTATAACGTATGACGTTATGTAGTATTAGGTTATAACGTATGGCGTTATGTAGTATTACGATATAACGTATGACGTTATGCAGTACTACGTTATAACGTATGACGTTATGTAGTGTTACGTTATAATGTATGACGTTATGTAGCATTACGGTATTTCGAACAACGTTGTATTGTGTTACTTTATAACGTATGACGTTATGTAGTGTTACGTTATAACGTATGACGCCGTGTAGTATTACGTTATAAGTATAACATTATGTAGTATCACGTTATAGCGTATGACGTCATGTAGTATTACGTTATTACGAATATCGTAATATTGTGTTACTTTATGACGTATGACGTCATGTAATATTGCTTTATGACGTATGACGTCATGTAGTATTACTTTATGACTATGACGTCATGTAGTATTACTTTATGACGTATGACGTCATGTAGTATTACTTTATGACGTATGACGTCATGTAGTATTACTTTATGACGTATGACGTCATGTAGTATTACTTTATGACGTATGACGTCATGTAGTATTACTTTATGACGTATGACGTCATGTAGTATTACTTTATGACGTATGACGTCATGTAGTATTACTTTATGACGTATGACGTCATGTAGTATTACTTTATGACGTATGACGTCATGTAGTATTTCGTTATAACGTATGACGTTATGCAGTATTACGATATAACGTATGACGTTATGCAGTATTAGGTTATAACGTATGACGTCATGTAGTATTACTTTATGACGTATGACGTCATGTAGTATTACTTTATGACGTATGACGTCATGTAGTATTACTTTATGACGTATGACGTCATGTAGTATTACTTTATGACGTATGACGTCATGTAGTATTTCGTTATAACGTATGACCTTATGCAGTATTACGATATAACGTTTGACGTTATGCGGTATTAGGTTATAACGTATGACGTTATGGAGTATTACGTTATAACGTATGACGTCATGTGGTATTACGTTATTACGAATAACGTTATATTATGTTACGTCATGTAGTATTACTTTATGACGTATGACGTCATGTAGTATTACTTTATGACGTATGACGTCATGTAGTATTACTTTATGACGTATGACGTCATGTAGTATTACTTTATGACGTATGACGTCATGTAGTATTACTTTATGACGTATGACGTCATGTAGTATTTCGTTATAACGTATGACGTTATGCAGTATTACGATATAACGTATGACGTTATGCAGTATTAGGTTATAACGTATGACGTCATGTAGTATTACTTTATGACGTATGACGTCATGTAGTATTACTTTATGACGTATGACGTCATGTAGTATTTCGTTTTAACGTACAACGTTATATAGAATTACGATATAACGCACAACGTTATGTCGTATTACGTTATAACTTATCATGTCATGTAGTATTACGTTATAACGTATGACTTTATGTAGTATTACGTTATTACGAATAACGTTATATTGTGTAACTTTATAACGTATGACCTTATGTTGTATTACGTTATAACGTATAAAGACATGTAGTATTACGTTATAACGTATGACGTCATGTGGTATTACGTTATTACGAATATCGTAATATTGTATTACTTTATGACGTATGACGTCATGTAGTATTACTATATGACGTATGACGTCATGTAGTATTACTATATGACGTATGACGTCATGTAGTATTACTATATGACGTATGACGTCATGTAGTATTAGGTTATAACGTATGAAGTTATGTATTATTACGATATAACGTATGACGTTAAGCAGTATTAGGTTATAACGTATGACGTTATGTAGTATTAGGTTATAACGTATGGCGTTATGTAGTATTACGATATAACGTATGACGTTATGCAGTACTACGTTATAACGTATGACGTTATGTAGTGTTACGTTATAATGTATGACGTTATGTAGCATTACGGTATTTCGAACAACGTTGTATTGTGTTACTTTATAACGTATGACGTTATGTAGTGTTACGTTATAACGTATGACGCCGTGTAGTATTACGTTATAAGTATAACATTATGTAGTATCACGTTATAGCGTATGACGTCATGTAGTATTACGTTATTACGAATATCGTAATATTGTGTTACTTTATGACGTATGACGTCATGTAATATTGCTTTATGACGTATGACGTCATGTAGTATTTCCTTATAACGTATGACGTTATGTAGTATTACGATATAACGTATGACGTTATGCAGTACTACGTTATAACGTATGACGTTATGTAGTGTTACGTTATAACGTATGACGTTATGTATTAGTACGATATAACGTATGACGTTATGCAGTATGAGGTTATAACGTATGACGTCATGTAGTATTTCGTTTTAACGTACAACGTTATATAGAATTACGATATAACGCACAACGTTATGTCGTATTACGTTATAACTTAACATGTCATGTAGTATTACGTTATAACGTATGACTTTATGTAGTATTACGTTATTACGAATAACGTTATATTGTGTAACTTTATAACGTATGACCTTATGTTGTATTACGTTATAACGTATAAAGACATGTAGTATTACGTTATAACGTATGACGTCATGTGGTATTACGTTATTACGAATATCGTAATATTGTATTACTTTATGACGTATGACGTCATGTAGTATTACTATATGACGTATGACGTCATGTAGTATTAGGTTATAACGTATGAAGTTATGTATTATTACGTTATAACGTATGACTTTATGTAGTATTACGTTATTACGAATAACGTTATATTGTGTAACTTTATAACGTATGACCTTATGTTGTATTACGTTATAACGTATAAAGACATGTAGTATTACGTTATAACGTATGACGTCATGTGGTATTACGTTATTACGAATATCGTAATATTGTATTACTTTATGACGTATGACGTCATGTAGTATTACTATATGACGTATGACGTCATGTAGTATTACTATATGACGTATGACGTCATGTAGTATTACTATATGACGTATGACGTCATGTAGTATTAGGTTATAACGTATGAAGTTATGTATTATTACGATATAACGTATGACGTTAAGCAGTATTAGGTTATAACGTATGACGTTATGTAGTATTAGGTTATAACGTATGGCGTTATGTAGTATTACTTTATAACGTATGACGTTATGTAGTGTTACGTTATAACGTATGACGCCGTGTAGTATTACGTTATAAGTATAACATTATGTAGTATCACGTTATAGCGTATGACGTCATGTAGTATTACGTTATTACGAATATCGTAATATTGTGTTACTTTATGACGTATGACGTCATGTAATATTGCTTTATGACGTATGACGTCATGTAGTTTTGCGTTATAACGTATGACGTCATGTAGTATTAGGTTATAACGTATGCCGTCATGTAGTATTACGTTATAACATATGACGTCATGTAGTAATACGATATAACGTACAACGTTATATAGAATTACGATATAACGCACAACGTTATGTCGTATTACGTTATAACGTATCATGTCATGTAGTATTACGTTATAACGAATGACGTTATGGAGTATTACGTTATAACGTATGACGCCATGTGGTATTAGGTTATTACGAATAACGTTATATTATGTTACTTTATGACATATGACGTCATGTAGTATTACTTTATGACGTATGACGTCATGTAGGATTACTTTATGACGTATGACGTCATGTAGTATTTCGTTATAACGTATGACGTTATGCAGTATTACGATATAACGTATGACGTTATGCAGTATTAGGTTATAACGTATGACGTCATGTAGTATTACTTTATGACGTATGACGTCATGTAGTATTACTTTATGACGTATGACGTCATGTAGTATTTCGTTTTAACGTACAACGTTATATATAATTACGATATAACGCACAACGTTATATATAATTACGATATAACGCACAACGTTATGTCGTATTACGTTATAACTTATCATGTCATGTAGTATTACGTTATAACGTATGACGTTATGTAGTATTACGTTATTACGAATAACGTTATATTGTGTAACTTTATAACGTATGACCTTATGTTGTATTACGATATAACGTATAAAGACATGTAGTATTACGTTATAACGTATGACGTCATGTGGTATTACGTTATTACGAATATCGTAATATTGTATTACTTTATGACGTATGACGTCATGTAGTATTACTATATGACGTATGACGTCATGTAGTATTACTATATGACGTATGACGTCATGTAGTATTACTATATGAGGTATGACGTCATGTAGTATTAGGTTATAACGTATGAAGTTATGTATTATTACGATATAACGTATGACGTTAAGCAGTATTAGGTTATAACGTATGACGTTATGTAGTATTAGGTTATAACGTATGGCGTTATGTAGTATTACGATATAACGTATGACGTTATGCAGTACTACGTTATAACGTATGACGTTATGTAGTGTTACGTTATAATGTATGACGTTATGTAGCATTACGGTATTTCGAACAACGTTGTATTGTGTTACTTTATAACGTATGACGTTATGTAGTGTTACGTTATAACGTATGACGCCGTGTAGTATTACGTTATAAGTATAACATTATGTAGTATCACGTTATAGCGTATGACGTCATGTAGTATTACGTTATTACGAATATCGTAATATTGTGTTACTTTATGACGTATGACGTCATGTAATATTGCTTTATGACGTATGACGTCATGTAGTATTACTTTATGACGTATGACGTCATGTAGTATTACTTTATGACGTATGACGTCATGTAGTATTACTTTATGACGTATGACGTCATGTAGTATTTCGTTATAACGTATGACCTTATGCAGTATTACGATATAACGTATGACGTTATGCGGTATTAGGTTATAACGTATGACGTTATGGAGTATTACGTTATAACGTATGACGTCATGTGGTATTACGTTATTACGAATAACGTTATATTATGTTACGTCATGTAGTATTACTTTATGACGTATGACGTCATGTAGTATTACTTTATGACGTATGACGTCATGTAGTATTACTTTATGACGTATGACGTCATGTAGTATTTCGTTATAACGTATGACGTTATGCAGTATTACGATATAACGTATGACGTTATGCAGTATTAGGTTATAACGTATGACGTCATGTAGTATTACTTTATGACGTATGACGTCATGTAGTATTACTTTATGACGTATGACGTCATGTAGTATTTCGTTTTAACGTACAACGTTATATAGAATTACGATATAACGCACAACGTTATGTCGTATTACGTTATAACTTATCATGTCATGTAGTATTACGTTATAACGTATGACTTTATGTAGTATTACGTTATTACGAATAACGTTATATTGTGTAACTTTATAACGTATGACCTTATGTTGTATTACGTTATAACGTATAAAGACATGTAGTATTACGTTATAACGTATGACGTCATGTGGTATTACGTTATTACGAATATCGTAATATTGTATTACTTTATGACGTATGACGTCATGTAGTATTACTATATGACGTATGACGTCATGTAGTATTAGGTTATAACGTATGAAGTTATGTATTATTACGTTATAACGTATGACTTTATGTAGTATTACGTTATTACGAATAACGTTATATTGTGTAACTTTATAACGTATGACCTTATGTTGTATTACGTTATAACGTATAAAGACATGTAGTATTACGTTATAACGTATGACGTCATGTGGTATTACGTTATTACGAATATCGTAATATTGTATTACTTTATGACGTATGACGTCATGTAGTATTACTATATGACGTATGACGTCATGTAGTATTACTATATGACGTATGACGTCATGTAGTATTACTATATGACGTATGACGTCATGTAGTATTAGGTTATAACGTATGAAGTTATGTATTATTACGATATAACGTATGACGTTAAGCAGTATTAGGTTATAACGTATGACGTTATGTAGTATTAGGTTATAACGTATGGCGTTATGTAGTATTACTTTATAACGTATGACGTTATGTAGTGTTACGTTATAACGTATGACGCCGTGTAGTATTACGTTATAAGTATAACATTATGTAGTATCACGTTATAGCGTATGACGTCATGTAGTATTACGTTATTACGAATATCGTAATATTGTGTTACTTTATGACGTATGACGTCATGTAATATTGCTTTATGACGTATGACGTCATGTAGTATTTCCTTATAACGTATGACGTTATGTAGTATTACGATATAACGTATGACGTTATGCAGTACTACGTTATAACGTATGACTTTATGTAGTGTTACGTTATAACGTATGACGTTATGTATTAGTACGATATAACGTATGACGTTATGCAGTATGAGGTTATAACGTATGACGTCATGTAGTTTTGCGTTATAACGTATGACGTCATGTAGTATTAGGTTATAACGTATGCCGTCATGTAGTATTACGTTATAACATATGACGTCATGTAGTAATACGATATAACGTACAACGTTATATAGAATTACGATATAACGCACAACGTTATGTCGTATTACGTTATAACGTATCATGTCATGTAGTATTACGTTATAACGAATGACGTTATGGAGTATTACGTTATAACGTATGACGCCATGTGGTATTAGGTTATTACGAATAACGTTATATTATGTTACTTTATGACATATGACGTCATGTAGTATTACTTTATGACGTATGACGTCATGTAGGATTACTTTATGACGTATGACGTCATGTAGTATTACTTTATGACGTATGACGTCATGTAGTATTACTTTATGACGTATGACGTCATGTAGTATTACTTTATGACGTATGACGTCATGTAGTATTTCGTTATAACGTATGACGATATGCAGTATTACGATATAACGTATGACGGTACGCAGTATTACGTTATAACGTATGACGTTATGCAGTATTACGATATAACGTATGACGGTATGCAGTATTACGTTATAACGTATGACGTTATGCAGTATTACGTTATAACGTATGACGTTATGTATTAGTACGATATAACGTATGACGTTATGCAGTATGAGGTTATAGCGTATGACGTCATGTAGTTTTGCGTTATAACGTATGACGTCATGTAGTATTACGATATAACGTACAACGTTATGCAGTATTAGGTTATAACGTATGACGTTATGGAGTATTCGTTATTACGTATGACGTCATGTGGTATTACGTTATTACGAATAACGTTATATTGTGTTATTTTATAACGTATGACCTTATGTTGTATTACGTTATAACGTATAAAGGCATGTAGTATTACGTTGTAACGTACGGCGTCATGTAGAATTACGTTATAACGTATTCCGTCATGTAGTATTACGTTATAACATATGACGTCATGTAGTATTACGATATAACGTACAACGTTATATAGAATTACGATATAACGCACAACGTTATGTCGTATTACGTTATAACTTATCATGTCATGTAGTATTACGTTATAACGTATGACGTTATGTAGTATTACGTTATTACGAATAACGTTATATTGTGTAACTTTATAACGTATGACCTTACGTTGTATTACGTTATAACGTATAAAGACATGTAGTATTACGTTATGACGTATGACGTCATGTAGTATTACTTTATGACGTATGACGTCATGTAGTATTACTTTATGACGTATGACGTCATGTAGTATTACTTTATGACGTATGACGTCATGTAGTATTTCGTTACAACGTATGACGTTATGCAGTATTACGATATAACGTATGACGTTATGCAGTATTAGGTTATAACGTATGACGTCATGTAGTATTACTTTATGACGTATGACGTCATGTAGTATTACTTTATGACGTATGACGTCATGTAGTATTTCGTTTTAACGTACAACGTTATATAGAATTACGATATAACGCACAACGTTATGTCGTATTACGTTATAACTTATCATGTCATGTAGTATTACGTTATAACGTATGACTTTATGTAGTATTACGTTATTACGAATAACGTTATATTGTGTAACTTTATAACGTATGACCTTATGTTGTATTACGTTATAACGTATAAAGACATGTAGTATTACGTTATAACGTATGACGTCATGTGGTATTACGTTATTACGAATATCGTAATATTGTATTACTTTATGACGTATGACGTCATGTAGTATTACTATATGACGTATGACGTCATGTAGTATTACTACATGACGTATGACGTCATGTAGTATTACTATATGACGTATGACGTCATGTAGTATTAGGTTATAACGTATGAAGTTATGTATTATTACGATATAACGTATGACGTTAAGCAGTATTAGGTTATAACGTATGACGTTATGTAGTATTAGGTTATAACGTATGGCGTTATGTAGTATTACGATATAACGTATGACGTTATGCAGTACTACGTTATAACGTATGACGTTATGTAGTGTTACGTTATAATGTATGACGTTATGTAGCATTACGGTATTTCGAACAACGTTGTATTGTGTTACTTTATAACGTATGACGTTATGTAGTGTTACGTTATAACGTATGACGCCGTGTAGTATTACGTTATAAGTATAACATTATGTAGTATCACGTTATAGCGTATGACGTCATGTAGTATTACGTTATTACGAATATCGTAATATTGTGTTACTTTATGACGTATGACGTCATGTAATATTGCTTTATGACGTATGACGTCATGTAGTATTTCCTTATAACGTATGACGTTATGTAGTATTACGATATAACGTATGACGTTATGCAGTACTACGTTATAACGTATGACTTTATGTAGTGTTACGTTATAACGTATGACGTTATGTATTAGTACGATATAACGTATGACGTTATGCAGTATGAGGTTATAACGTATGACGTCATGTAGTTTTGCGTTATAACGTATGACGTCATGTAGTATTAGGTTATAACGTATGCCGTCATGTAGTATTACGTTATAACATATGACGTCATGTAGTAATACGATATAACGTACAACGTTATATAGAATTACGATATAACGCACAACGTTATGTCGTATTACGTTATAACGTATTATGTCATGTAGTATTACGTTATTACGAATAACGTTATATTGTGTTACCTTATAACGTGTGACCTTTTGTTGTATTACGTTATAACGTATAAAGACATGTAGTATTACGTTGTAACGTATGACGTCATGTAGTATTACTTTATGACGTATGACGTCATGTAGTATTATGTTATAACATATGCCGTCATGTAGTATTACGTTATAACATATGACGTCATGTAATATTACGATATAACGTACAGCGTTATATAGAATTACGATATAACGCACAACGTTATGTCGTATTACGTTATATCGTATGACGTTATATTGTGTTACTTTATGACGTATGACGTCATGTAGTGTTACTTTATGACGTATGCCGTCATGTAGTATTACGTTATAACATATGACGTCATGTAGTAATACGATATAACGTACAACGTTATATAGAATTACGATATAACGCACAACGTTATGTCGTATTACGTTATAACGTATCATGTCATGTAGTATTACGTTATAACGAATGACGTTATGGAGTATTACGTTATAACGTATGACGCCATGTGGTATTAGGTTATTACGAATAACGTTATATTATGTTACTTTATGACATATGACGTCATGTAGTATTACTTTATGACGTATGACGTCATGTAGGATTACTTTATGACGTATGACGTCATGTAGTATTACTTTATGACGTATGACGTCATGTAATATTACTTTATGACGTATGACGTCATGTAGTATTTCGTTATAACGTATGACGATATGCAGTATTACGATATAACGTATGACGGTATGCAGTATTACGTTATAACGTATGACGTTATGCAGTATTACGATATAACGTATGACGGTATGCAGTATTACGTTATAACGTATGACGTTATGCAGTATTACGTTATAACGTATGACGTTATGTATTAGTACGATATAACGTATGACGTTATGTAGTGTTACGTTATAATGTATGACGTTATGTAGCATTACGGTATTTCGAACAACGTTGTATTGTGTTACTTTATAACGTATGACGTTATGTAGTGTTACGTTATAACGTATGACGCCGTGTAGTATTACGTTATAAGTATAACATTATGTAGTATCACGTTATAGCGTATGACGTCATGTAGTATTACGTTATTACGAATATCGTAATATTGTGTTACTTTATGACGTATGACGTCATGTAATATTGCTTTATGACGTATGACGTCATGTAGTATTTCCTTATAACGTATGACGTTATGTAGTATTACGATATAACGTATGACGTTATGCAGTACTACGTTATAACGTATGACTTTATGTAGTGTTACGTTATAACGTATGACGCTATGTATTAGTACGATATAACGTATGACGTTATGCAGTATGAGGTTATAACGTATGACGTCATGTAGTTTTGCGTTATAACGTATGACGTCATGTAGTATTAGGTTATAACGTATGCCGTCATGTAGTATTACGTTATAACATATGACGTCATGTAGTAATACGATATAACGTACAACGTTATATAGAATTACGATATAACGCACAACGTTATGTCGTAATACGTTATAACGTATCATGTCATGTAGTATTACGTTATTACGAATAACGTTATATTGTGTTACCTTATAACGTGTGACCTTTTGTTGTATTACGTTATAACGTATAAAGACATGTAGTATTACGTTGTAACGTATGACGTCATGTAGTATTACTTTATGACGTATGACGTCATGTAGTATTATGTTATAACATATGCCGTCATGTAGTATTACGTTATAACATATGACGTCATGTAATATTACGATATAACGTACAGCGTTATATAGAATTACGATATAACGCACAACGTTATGTCGTATTACGTTATACCGTATGACGTTATATTGTGTTACTTTATGACGTATGACGTCATGTAGTATTACTTTATGACGTATGCCGTCATGTAGTATTACGTTATAACATATGACGTCATGTAGTAATACGATATAACGTACAACGTTATATAGAATTACGATATAACGCACAACGTTATGTCGTATTACGTTATAACGTATCATGTCATGTAGTATTACGTTATAACGAATGACGTTATGGAGTATTACGTTATAACGTATGACGCCATGTGGTATTAGGTTATTACGAATAACGTTATATTATGTTACTTTATGACATATGACGTCATGTAGTATTACTTTATGACGTATGACGTCATGTAGGATTACTTTATGACGTATGACGTCATGTAGTATTACTTTATGACGTATGACGTCATGTAGTATTACTTTATGACGTATGACGTCATGTAGTATTACTTTATGACGTATGACGTCATGTAGTATTTCGTTATAACGTATGACGTTATGCAGTATTACGATATAACGTATGACGGTATGCAGTATTACGTTATGACGTATGACGTTATGCAGTATTACGATATAACGTATGACGGTATGCAGTATTACGTTATAACGTATGACGTTATGCAGTATTACGTTATAACGTATGACGTTATGTATTAGTACGATATAACGTATGACGTTATGCAGTATGAGGTTATAGCGTATGACGTCATGTAGTTTTGCGTTATAACGTATGACGTCATGTAGTATTACGATATAACGTACAACGTTATGCAGTATTAGGTTATAACGTATGACGTTATGGAGTATTACGTTATTACGTATGACGTCATGTGGTATTACGTTATTACGAATAACGTTATATTGTGTTATTTTATAACGTATGACCTTATGTTGTATTACGTTGTAACGTATAAAGGCATGTAGTATTACGTTGTAACGTACGGCGTCATGTAGAATTACGTTATAACGTATTCCGTCATGTAGTATTACGTTATAACATATGACGTCATGTAGTATTACGATATAACGTACAACGTTATATAGAATTACGATATAACGCACAACGTTATGTCGTATTACGTTATAACTTATCATGTCATGTAGTATTACGTTATAACGTATGACGTTATGTAGTATTACGTTATTACGAATAACGTTATATTGTGTAACTTTATAACGTATGACCTTACGTTGTATTACGTTATAACTTATAAAGACATGTAGTATTACGTTATGACGTATGACGTCATGTAGTATTACTTTATGACGTATGACGTCATGTAGTATTACTTTATGACGTATGACGTCATGTAGTATTACTTTATGACGTATGACGTCATGTAGTATTTCGTTACAACGTATGACGTTATGCAGTATTACGATATAACGTATGACGTTATGCGGTATTAGGTTATAACTTATGACGTTATGGAGTATTACGTTATAACGTATGACGTCATGTGGTATTACGTTATTACGAATAACGTTATATTATGTTACGTCATGTAGTATTACTTTATGACGTATGACGTCATGTAGTATTACTTTATGACGTATGACGTCATGTAGTATTACTTTATGACGTATGACGTCATGTAGTATTACTTTATGACGTATGACGTTATGCAGTATTAGGTTATAACGTATGACGTCATGTAGTATTACTTTATGACGTATGACGTCATGTAGTATTACTTTATGACGTATGACGTCATGTAGTATTACTTTATGACGTATGACGTCATGTAGTATTTCGTTTTAACGTACAACGTTATATATAATTACGATATAACGCACAACGTTATATATAATTACGATATAACGCACAACGTTATGTCGTATTACGTTATAACTTATCATGTCATGTAGTATTACGTTATAACGTATGACGTTATGTAGTATTACGTTATTACGAATAACGTTATATTGTGTAACTTTATAACGTATGACCTTATGTTGTATTACGATATAACGTATAAAGACATGTAGTATTACGTTATAACGTATGACGTCATGTGGTATTACGTTATTACGAATATCGTAATATTGTATTACTTTATGACGTATGACGTCATGTAGTATTACTATATGACGTATGACGTCATGTAGTATTAGGTTATAACGTATGAAGTTATGTATTATTACGATATAACGTATGACGTTAAGCAGTATTAGGTTATAACGTATGACGTTATGTAGTATTAGGTTATAACGTATGACGTTATGTAGCATTACGGTATTTCGAACAACGTTGTATTGTGTTACTTTATAACGTATGACGTTATGTAGTGTTACGTTATAACGTATGACGCCGTGTAGTATTACGTTATAAGTATAACATTATGTAGTATCACGTTATAGCGTATGACGTCATGTAGTATTACGTTATTACGAATATCGTAATATTGTGTTACTTTATGACGTATGACGTCATGTAATATTGCTTTATGACGTATGACGTCATGTAGTATTACTTTATGACGTATGACGTCATGTAGTATTACTTTATGACGTATGACGTCATGTAGTATTACTTTATGACGTATGACGTCATGTAGTATTACTTTATGACGTATGACGTCATGTAGTATTACTTTATGACGTATGACGTCATGTAGTATTACTTTATGACGTATGACGTCATGTAGTATTACTTTATGACGTATGACGTCATGTAGTATTACTTTATGACGTATGACGTCATGTAGTATTTCGTTATAACGTATGACGTTATGCAGTATTACGATATAACGTATGACGTTATGCAGTATTAGGTTATAACGTATGACGTCATGTAGTATTACTTTATGACGTATGACGTCATGTAGTATTACTTTATGACGTATGACGTCATGTAGTATTTCGTTTTAACGTACAACGTTATATATAATTACGATATAACGCACAACGTTATATATAATTACGATATAACGCACAACGTTATGTCGTATTACGTTATAACTTATCATGTCATGTAGTATTACGTTATAACGTATGACGTTATGTAGTATTACGTTATTACGAATAACGTTATATTGTGTAACTTTATAACGTATGACCTTATGTTGTATTACGATATAACGTATAAAGACATGTAGTATTACGTTATAACGTATGACGTCATGTGGTATTACGTTATTACGAATATCGTAATATTGTATTACTTTATGACGTATGACGTCATGTAGTATTACTATATGACGTATGACGTCATGTAGTATTACTATATGACGTATGACGTCATGTAGTATTACTATATGACGTAGGACGTCATGTAGTATTAGGTTATAACGTATGAAGTTATGTATTATTACGATATAACGTATGACGTTAAGCAGTATTAGGTTATAACGTATGACGTTATGTAGTATTAGGTTATAACGTATGGCGTTATGTAGTATTACGATATAACGTATGACGTTATGCAGTACTACGTTATAACGTATGACGTTATGTAGTGTTACGTTATAATGTATGACGTTATGTAGCATTACGGTATTTCGAACAACGTTGTATTGTGTTACTTTATAACGTATGACGTTATGTAGTGTTACGTTATAACGTATGACGCCGTGTAGTATTACGTTATAAGTATAACATTATGTAGTATCACGTTATAGCGTATGACGTCATGTAGTATTACGTTATTACGAATATCGTAATATTGTGTTACTTTATGACGTATGACGTCATGTAATATTGCTTTATGACGTATGACGTCATGTAGTATTACTTTATGACGTATGACGTCATGTAGTATTACTTTATGACGTATGACGTCATGTAGTATTACTTTATGACGTATGACGTCATGTAGTATTTCGTTATAACGTATGACCTTATGCAGTATTACGATATAACGTATGACGTTATGCGGTATTAGGTTATAACGTATGACGTTATGGAGTATTACGTTATAACGTATGACGTCATGTGGTATTACGTTATTACGAATAACGTTATATTATGTTACGTCATGTAGTATTACTTTATGACGTATGACGTCATGTAGTATTACTTTATGACGTATCACGTCATGTAGTATTACTTTATGACGTATGACGTCATGTAGTATTACTTTATGACGTATGACGTCATGTAGTATTTCGTTATAACGTATGACGTTATGCAGTATTACGATATAACGTATGACGTTATGCAGTATTAGGTTATAACGTATGACGTCATGTAGTATTACTTTATGACGTATGACGTCATGTAGTATTACTTTATGACGTATGACGTCATGTAGTATTTCGTTTTAACGTACAACGTTATATAGAATTACGATATAACGCACAACGTTATGTCGTATTACGTTATAACTTATCATGTCATGTAGTATTACGTTATAACGTATGACTTTATGTAGTATTACGTTATTACGAATAACGTTATATTGTGTAACTTTATAACGTATGACCTTATGTTGTATTACGTTATAACGTATAAAGACATGTAGTATTACGTTATAACGTATGACGTCATGTGGTATTACGTTATTACGAATATCGTAATATTGTATTACTTTATGACGTATGACGTCATGTAGTATTACTATATGACGTATGACGTCATGTAGTATTACTATAAGACGTATGACGTCATGTAGTATTACTATATGACGTATGACGTCATGTAGTATTAGGTTATAACGTATGAAGTTATGTATTATTACGATATAACGTATGACGTTAAGCAGTATTAGGTTATAACGTATGACGTTATGTAGTATTAGGTTATAACGTATGGCGTTATGTAGTATTACGATATAACGTATGACGTTATGCAGTACTACGTTATAACGTATGACGTTATGTAGTGTTACGTTATAATGTATGACGTTATGTAGCATTACGGTATTTCGAACAACGTTGTATTGTGTTACTTTATAACGTATGACGTTATGTAGTGTTACGTTATAACGTATGACGCCGTGTAGTATTACGTTATAAGTATAACATTATGTAGTATCACGTTATAGCGTATGACGTCATGTAGTATTACGTTATTACGAATATCGTAATATTGTGTTACTTTATGACGTATGACGTCATGTAATATTGCTTTATGACGTATGACGTCATGTAGTATTTCCTTATAACGTATGACGTTATGTAGTATTACGATATAACGTATGACGTTATGCAGTACTACGTTATAACGTATGACTTTATGTAGTGTTACGGTATAACGTATGACGTTATGTATTAGTACGATATAACGTATGACGTTATGCAGTATGAGGTTATAACGTATGACGTCATGTAGTATTTCGTTTTAACGTACAACGTTATATAGAATTACGATATAACGCACAACGTTATGTCGTATTACGTTATAACTTAACATGTCATGTAGTATTACGTTATAACGTATGACTTTA
Organism: Bombus terrestris; assembly: GCF_910591885.1. NCBI lineage: Eukaryota > Metazoa > Arthropoda > Insecta > Hymenoptera > Apidae > Bombus > Bombus terrestris. The sequence continues at coordinate 1,422,689 of NW_025963556.1, forward strand.
TGTAGTATTACGTTATTACGAATAACGTTATATTGTGTAACTTTATAACGTATGACCTTATGTTGTATTACGTTATAACGTATAAAGACATGTAGTATTACGTTATAACGTATGACGTCATGTGGTATTACGTTATTACGAATATCGTAATATTGTATTACTTTATGACGTATGACGTCATGTAGTATTACTATATGACGTATGACGTCATGTAGTATTAGGTTATAACGTATGAAGTTATGTATTATTACGTTATAACGTATGACTTTATGTAGTATTACGTTATTACGAATAACGTTATATTGTGTATCTTTATAACGTATGACCTTATGTTGTATTACGTTATAACGTATAAAGACATGTAGTATTACGTTATAACGTATGACGTCATGTGGTATTACGTTATTACGAATATCGTAATATTGTATTACTTTATGACGTATGACGTCATGTAGTATTACTATATGACGTATGACGTCATGTAGTATTACTATATGACGTATGACGTCATGTAGTATTAGGTTATAACGTATGAAGTTATGTATTATTACGATATAACGTATGACGTTAAGCAGTATTAGGTTATAACGTATGACGTTATGTAGTATTAGGTTATAACGTATGGCGTTATGTAGTATTACTTTATAACGTATGACGTTATGTAGTGTTACGTTATAACGTATGACGCCGTGTAGTATTACGTTATAAGTATAACATTATGTAGTATCACGTTATAGCGTATGACGTCATGTAGTATTACGTTATTACGAATATCGTAATATTGTGTTACTTTATGACGTATGACGTCATGTAATATTGCTTTATGACGTATGACGTCATGTAGTATTTCCTTATAACGTATGACGTTATGTAGTATTACGATATAACGTATGACGTTATGCAGTACTACGTTATAACGTATGACTTTATGTAGTGTTACGTTATAACGTATGACGTTATGTATTAGTACGATATAACGTATGACGTTATGCAGTATGAGGTTATAACGTATGACGTCATGTAGTATTTCGTTTTAACGTACAACGTTATATAGAATTACGATATAACGCACAACGTTATGTCGTATTACGTTATAACTTAACATGTCATGTAGTATTACGTTATAACGTATGACTTTATGTAGTATTACGTTATTACGAATAACGTTATATTGTGTAACTTTATAACGTATGACCTTATGTTGTATTACGTTATAACGTATAAAGACATGTAGTATTACGTTATAACGTATGACGTCATGTGGTATTACGTTATTACGAATATCGTAATATTGTATTACTTTATGACGTATGACGTCATGTAGTATTACTATATGACGTATGACGTCATGTAGTATTAGGTTATAACGTATGAAGTTATGTATTATTACGTTATAACGTATGACGTTATGTAGTATTACGTTATTACGAATAACGTTATATTGTGTAACTTTATAACGTATGACCTTATGTTGTATTACGTTATAACGTATAAAGACATGTAGTATTACGTTATAACGTATGACGTCATGTGGTATTACGTTATTACGAATATCGTAATATTGTATTACTTTATGACGTATGACGTCATGTAGTATTACTATATGACGTATGACGTCATGTAGTATTACTATATGACGTATGACGTCATGTAGTATTACTATATGACGTATGACGTCATGTAGTATTAGGTTATAACGTATGAAGTTATGTATTATTACGATATAACGTATGACGTTAAGCAGTATTAGGTTATAACGTATGACGTTATGTAGTATTAGGTTATAACGTATGGCGTTATGTAGTATTACTTTATAACGTATGACGTTATGTAGTGTTACGTTATAACGTATGACGCCGTGTAGTATTACGTTATAAGTATAACATTATGTAGTATCACGTTATAGCGTATGACGTCATGTAGTATTACGTTATTACGAATATCGTAATATTGTGTTACTTTATGACGTATGACGTCATGTAATATTGCTTTATGACGTATGACGTCATGTAGTATTTCCTTATAACGTATGACGTTATGTAGTATTACGATATAACGTATGACGTTATGCAGTACTACGTTATAACGTATGACTTTATGTAGTGTTACGTTATAACGTATGACGTTATGTATTAGTACGATATAACGTATGACGTTATGCAGTATGAGGTTATAACGTATGACGTCATGTAGTTTTGCGTTATAACGTATGACGTCATGTAGTATTAGGTTATAACGTATGCCGTCATGTAGTATTACGTTATAACATATGACGTCATGTAGTAATACGATATAACGTACAACGTTATATAGAATTACGATATAACGCACAACGTTATGTCGTATTACGTTATAACGTATCATGTCATGTAGTATTACGTTATAACGAATGACGTTATGGAGTATTACGTTATAACGTATGACGCCATGTGGTATTAGGTTATTACGAATAACGTTATATTATGTTACTTTATGACATATGACGTCATGTAGTATTACTTTATGACGTATGACGTCATGTAGGATTACTTTATGACGTATGACGTCATGTAGTATTACTTTATGACGTATGACGTCATGTAGTATTACTTTATGACGTATGACGTCATGTAGTATTACTTTATGACGTATGACGTCATGTAGTATTTCGTTATAACGTATGACGATATGCAGTATTACGATATAACGTATGACGGTACGCAGTATTACGTTATAACGTATGACGTTATGCAGTATTACGATATAACGTATGACGGTATGCAGTATTACGTTATAACGTATGACGTTATGCAGTATTACGTTATAACGTATGACGTTATGTATTAGTACGATATAACGTATGACGTTATGCAGTATGAGGTTATAGCGTATGACGTCATGTAGTTTTGCGTTATAACGTATGACGTCATGTAGTATTACGATATAACGTACAACGTTATGCAGTATTAGGTTATAACGTATGACGTTATGGAGTATTACGTTATTACGTATGACGTCATGTGGTATTACGTTATTACGAATAACGTTATATTGTGTTATTTTATAACGTATGACCTTATGTTGTATTACGTTATAACGTATAAAGGCATGTAGTATTACGTTGTAACGTACGGCGTCATGTAGAATTACGTTATAACGTATTCCGTCATGTAGTATTACGTTATAACATATGACGTCATGTAGTATTACGATATAACGTACAACGTTATATAGAATTACGATATAACGCACAACGTTATGTCGTATTACGTTATAACTTATCATGTCATGTAGTATTACGTTATAACGTATGACGTTATGTAGTATTACGTTATTACGAATAACGTTATATTGTGTAACTTTATAACGTATGACCTTATGTTGTATTACGTTATAACGTATAAAGACATGTAGTATTACGTTATAAAGTATGACGTCATGTGGTATTACGTTATTACGAATATCGTAATATTGTATTACTTTATGACGTATGACGTCATGTAGTATTACTATATGACGTATGACGTCATGTAGTATTACTATATGACGTATGACGTCATGTAGTATTACTATATGACGTATGACGTCATGTAGTATTAGGTTATAACGTATGAAGTTATGTATTATTACGATATAACGTATGACGTTAAGCAGTATTAGGTTATAACGTATGACGTTATGTAGTATTAGGTTATAACGTATGGCGTTATGTAGTATTACGATATAACGTATGACGTTATGCAGTACTACGTTATAACGTATGACGTTATGTAGTGTTACGTTATAATGTATGACGTTATGTAGCATTACGGTATTTCGAACAACGTTGTATTGTGTTACTTTATAACGTATGACGTTATGTAGTGTTACGTTATAACGTATGACGCCGTGTAGTATTACGTTATAAGTATAACATTATGTAGTATCACGTTATAGCGTATGACGTCATGTAGTATTACGTCATTACGAATATCGTAATATTGTGTTACTTTATGACGTATGACGTCATGTAATATTGCTTTATGACGTATGACGTCATGTAGTATTTCCTTATAACGTATGACGTTATGTAGTATTACGATATAACGTATGACGTTATGCAGTACTACGTTATAACGTATGACTTTATGTAGTGTTACGTTATAACGTATGACGTTATGTATTAGTACGATATAACGTATGACGTTATGCAGTATGAGGTTATAACGTATGACGTCATGTAGTTTTGCGTTATAACGTATGACGTCATGTAGTATTAGGTTATAACGTATGCCGTCATGTAGTATTACGTTATAACATATGACGTCATGTAGTAATACGATATAACGTACAACGTTATATAGAATTACGATATAACGCACAACGTTATGTCGTATTACGTTATAACGTATCATGTCATGTAGTATTACGTTATTACGAATAACGTTATATTGTGTTACCTTATAACGTGTGACCTTTTGTTGTATTACGTTATAACGTATAAAGACATGTAGTATTACGTTGTAACGTATGACGTCATGTAGTATTACTTTATGACGTATGACGTCATGTAGTATTATGTTATAACATATGCCGTCATGTAGTATTACGTTATAACATATGACGTCATGTAATATTACGATATAACGTACAGCGTTATATAGAATTACGATATAACGCACAACGTTATGTCGTATTACGTTATATCGTATGACGTTATATTGTGTTACTTTATGACGTATGACGTCATGTAGTGTTACTTTATGACGTATGCCGTCATGTAGTATTACGTTATAACATATGACGTCATGTAGTAATACGATATAACGTACAACGTTATATAGAATTACGATATAACGCACAACGTTATGTCGTATTACGTTATAACGTATCATGTCATGTAGTATTACGTTATAACGAATGACGTTATGGAGTATTACGTTATAACGTATGACGCCATGTGGTATTAGGTTATTACGAATAACGTTATATTATGTTACTTTATGACATATGACGTCATGTAGTATTACTTTATGACGTATGACGTCATGTAGTATTACTTTATGACGTATGACGTCATGTAGTATTACTTTATGACGTATGACGTCATGTAGTATTACTTTATGACGTATGACGTCATGTAGTATTACTTTATGACGTATGACGTCATGTAGTATTACTTTATGACGTATGACGTCATGTAGTATTTCGTTATAACGTATGACGTTATGCAGTATTACGATATAACGTATGACGTTATGCAGTATTAGGTTATAACGTATGACGTCATGTAGTATTACTTTATGACGTATGACGTCATGTAGTATTACTTTATGACGTATGACGTCATGTAGTATTTCGTTTTAACGTACAACGTTATATATAATTACGATATAACGCACAACGTTATATATAATTACGATATAACGCACAACGTTATGTCGTATTACGTTATAACTTATCATGTCATGTAGTATTACGTTATAACGTATGACGTTATGTAGTATTACGTTATTACGAATAACGTTATATTGTGTAACTTTATAACGTATGACCTTATGTTGTATTACGATATAACGTATAAAGACATGTAGTATTACGTTATAACGTATGACGTCATGTGGTATTACGTTATTACGAATATCGTAATATTGTATTACTTTATGACGTATGACGTCATGTAGTATTACTATATGACGTATGACGTCATGTAGTATTACTATATGACGTATGACGTCATGTAGTATTACTATATGACGTATGACGTCATGTAGTATTAGGTTATAACGTATGAAGTTATGTATTATTACGATATAACGTATGACGTTAAGCAGTATTAGGTTATAACGTATGACGTTATGTAGTATTAGGTTATAACGTATGGCGTTATGTAGTATTACGATATAACGTATGACGTTATGCAGTACTACGTTATAACGTATGACGTTATGTAGTGTTACGTTATAATGTATGACGTTATGTAGCATTACGGTATTTCGAACAACGTTGTATTGTGTTACTTTATAACGTATGACGTTATGTAGTGTTACGTTATAACGTATGACGCCGTGTAGTATTACGTTATAAGTATAACATTATGTAGTATCACGTTATAGCGTATGACGTCATGTAGTATTACGTTATTACGAATATCGTAATATTGTGTTACTTTATGACGTATGACGTCATGTAATATTGCTTTATGACGTATGACGTCATGTAGTATTACTTTATGACGTATGACGTCATGTAGTATTACTTTATGACGTATGACGTCATGTAGTATTACTTTATGACGTATGACGTCATGTAGTATTTCGTTATAACGTATGACCTTATGCAGTATTACGATATAACGTATGACGTTATGCGGTATTAGGTTATAACGTATGACGTTATGGAGTATTACGTTATAACGTATGACGTCATGTGGTATTACGTTATTACGAATAACGTTATATTATGTTACGTCATGTAGTATTACTTTATGACGTATGACGTCATGTAGTATTACTTTATGACGTATCACGTCATGTAGTATTACTTTATGACGTATGACGTCATGTAGTATTACTTTATGACGTATGACGTCATGTAGTATTTCGTTATAACGTATGACGTTATGCAGTATTACGATATAACGTATGACGTTATGCAGTATTAGGTTATAACGTATGACGTCATGTAGTATTACTTTATGACGTATGACGTCATGTAGTATTACTTTATGACGTATGACGTCATGTAGTATTTCGTTTTAACGTACAACGTTATATAGAATTACGATATAACGCACAACGTTATGTCGTATTACGTTATAACTTATCATGTCATGTAGTATTACGTTATAACGTATGACTTTATGTAGTATTACGTTATTACGAATAACGTTATATTGTGTAACTTTATAACGTATGACCTTATGTTGTATTACGTTATAACGTATAAAGACATGTAGTATTACGTTATAACGTATGACGTCATGTGGTATTACGTTATTACGAATATCGTAATATTGTATTACTTTATGACGTATGACGTCATGTAGTATTACTATATGACGTATGACGTCATGTAGTATTACTATAAGACGTATGACGTCATGTAGTATTACTATATGACGTATGACGTCATGTAGTATTAGGTTATAACGTATGAAGTTATGTATTATTACGATATAACGTATGACGTTAAGCAGTATTAGGTTATAACGTATGACGTTATGTAGTATTAGGTTATAACGTATGGCGTTATGTAGTATTACGATATAACGTATGACGTTATGCAGTACTACGTTATAACGTATGACGTTATGTAGTGTTACGTTATAATGTATGACGTTATGTAGCATTACGGTATTTCGAACAACGTTGTATTGTGTTACTTTATAACGTATGACGTTATGTAGTGTTACGTTATAACGTATGACGCCGTGTAGTATTACGTTATAAGTATAACATTATGTAGTATCACGTTATAGCGTATGACGTCATGTAGTATTACGTTATTACGAATATCGTAATATTGTGTTACTTTATGACGTATGACGTCATGTAATATTGCTTTATGACGTATGACGTCATGTAGTATTTCCTTATAACGTATGACGTTATGTAGTATTACGATATAACGTATGACGTTATGCAGTACTACGTTATAACGTATGACTTTATGTAGTGTTACGTTATAACGTATGACGTTATGTATTAGTACGATATAACGTATGACGTTATGCAGTATGAGGTTATAACGTATGACGTCATGTAGTATTTCGTTTTAACGTACAACGTTATATAGAATTACGATATAACGCACAACGTTATGTCGTATTACGTTATAACTTAACATGTCATGTAGTATTACGTTATAACGTATGACTTTATGTAGTATTACGTTATTACGAATAACGTTATATTGTGTAACTTTATAACGTATGACCTTATGTTGTATTACGTTATAACGTATAAAGACATGTAGTATTACGTTATAACGTATGACGTCATGTGGTATTACGTTATTACGAATATCGTAATATTGTATTACTTTATGACGTATGACGTCATGTAGTATTACTATATGACGTATGACGTCATGTAGTATTAGGTTATAACGTATGAAGTTATGTATTATTACGTTATAACGTATGACTTTATGTAGTATTACGTTATTACGAATAACGTTATATTGTGTATCTTTATAACGTATGACCTTATGTTGTATTACGTTATAACGTATAAAGACATGTAGTATTACGTTATAACGTATGACGTCATGTGGTATTACGTTATTACGAATATCGTAATATTGTATTACTTTATGACGTATGACGTCATGTAGTATTACTATATGACGTATGACGTCATGTAGTATTACTATATGACGTATGACGTCATGTAGTATTACTATATGACGTATGACGTCATGTAGTATTAGGTTATAACGTATGAAGTTATGTATTATTACGATATAACGTATGACGTTAAGCAGTATTAGGTTATAACGTATGACGTTATGTAGTATTAGGTTATAACGTATGGCGTTATGTAGTATTACTTTATAACGTATGACGTTATGTAGTATTACGTTATAACGTATGACGCCGTGTAGTATTACGTTATAAGTATAACATTATGTAGTATCACGTTATAGCGTATGACGTCATGTAGTATTACGTTATTACGAATATCGTAATATTGTGTTACTTTATGACGTATGACGTCATGTAATATTGCTTTATGACGTATGACGTCATGTAGTATTTCCTTATAACGTATGACGTTATGTAGTATTACGATATAACGTATGACGTTATGCAGTACTACGTTATAACGTATGACTTTATGTAGTGTTACGTTATAACGTATGACGTTATGTATTAGTACGATATAACGTATGACGTTATGCAGTATGAGGTTATAACGTATGACGTCATGTAGTATTTCGTTTTAACGTACAACGTTATATAGAATTACGATATAACGCACAACGTTATGTCGTATTACGTTATAACTTAACATGTCATGTAGTATTACGTTATAACGTATGACTTTATGTAGTATTACGTTATTACGAATAACGTTATATTGTGTAACTTTATAACGTATGACCTTATGTTGTATTACGTTATAACGTATAAAGACATGTAGTATTACGTTATAACGTATGACGTCATGTGGTATTACGTTATTACGAATATCGTAATATTGTATTACTTTATGACGTATGACGTCATGTAGTATTACTATATGACGTATGACGTCATGTAGTATTAGGTTATAACGTATGAAGTTATGTATTATTACGTTATAACGTATGACTTTATGTAGTATTACGTTATTACGAATAACGTTATATTGTGTAACTTTATAACGTATGACCTTATGTTGTATTACGTTATAACGTATAAAGACATGTAGTATTACGTTATAACGTATGACGTCATGTGGTATTACGTTATTACGAATATCGTAATATTGTATTACTTTATGACGTATGACGTCATGTAGTATTACTATATGACGTATGACGTCATGTAGTATTACTATATGACGTATGACGTCATGTAGTATTACTATATGACGTATGACGTCATGTAGTATTAGGTTATAACGTATGAAGTTATGTATTATTACGATATAACGTATGACGTTAAGCAGTATTAGGTTATAACGTATGACGTTATGTAGTATTAGGTTATAACGTATGGCGTTATGTAGTATTACTTTATAACGTATGACGTTATGTAGTGTTACGTTATAACGTATGACGCCGTGTAGTATTACGTTATAAGTATAACATTATGTAGTATCACGTTATAGCGTATGACGTCATGTAGTATTACGTTATTACGAATATCGTAATATTGTGTTACTTTATGACGTATGACGTCATGTAATATTGCTTTATGACGTATGACGTCATGTAGTATTTCCTTATAACGTATGACGTTATGTAGTATTACGATATAACGTATGACGTTATGCAGTACTACGTTATAACGTATGACTTTATGTAGTGTTACGTTATAACGTATGACGTTATGTATTAGTACGATATAACGTATGACGTTATGCAGTATGAGGTTATAACGTATGACGTCATGTAGTTTTGCGTTATAACGTATGACGTCATGTAGTATTAGGTTATAACGTATGCCGTCATGTAGTATTACGTTATAACATATGACGTCATGTAGTAATACGATATAACGTACAACGTTATATAGAATTACGATATAACGCACAACGTTATGTCGTATTACGTTATAACGTATCATGTCATGTAGTATTACGTTATAACGAATGACGTTATGGAGTATTACGTTATAACGTATGACGCCATGTGGTATTAGGTTATTACGAATAACGTTATATTATGTTACTTTATGACATATGACGTCATGTAGTATTACTTTATGACGTATGACGTCATGTAGGATTACTTTATGACGTATGACGTCATGTAGTATTACTTTATGACGTATGACGTCATGTAGTATTACTTTATGACGTATGACGTCATGTAGTATTACTTTATGACGTATGACGTCATGTAGTATTTCGTTATAACGTATGACGATATGCAGTATTACGATATAACGTATGACGGTACGCAGTATTACGTTATAACGTATGACGTTATGCAGTATTACGATATAACGTATGACGGTATGCAGTATTACGTTATAACGTATGACGTTATGCAGTATTACGTTATAACGTATGACGTTATGTATTAGTACGATATAACGTATGACGTTATGCAGTATGAGGTTATAGCGTATGACGTCATGTAGTTTTGCGTTATAACGTATGACGTCATGTAGTATTACGATATAACGTACAACGTTATGCAGTATTAGGTTATAACGTATGACGTTATGGAGTATTACGTTATTACGTATGACGTCATGTGGTATTACGTTATTACGAATAACGTTATATTGTGTTATTTTATAACGTATGACCTTATGTTGTATTACGTTATAACGTATAAAGGCATGTAGTATTACGTTGTAACGTACGGCGTCATGTAGAATTACGTTATAACGTATTCCGTCATGTAGTATTACGTTATAACATATGACGTCATGTAGTATTACGATATAACGTACAACGTTATATAGAATTACGATATAACGCACAACGTTATGTCGTATTACGTTATAACTTATCATGTCATGTAGTATTACGTTATAACGTATGACGTTATGTAGTATTACGTTATTACGAATAACGTTATATTGTGTAACTTTATAACGTATGACCTTACGTTGTATTACGTTATAACGTATAAAGACATGTAGTATTACGTTATGACGTATGACGTCATGTAGTATTACTTTATGACGTATGACGTCATGTAGTATTTCGTTACAACGTATGACGTTATGCAGTATTACGATATAACGTATGACGTTATGCAGTATTAGGTTATAACGTATGACGTCATGTAGTATTACTTTATGACGTATGACGTCATGTAGTATTACTTTATGACGTATGACGTCATGTAGTATTTCGTTTTAACGTACAACGTTATATAGAATTACGATATAACGCACAACGTTATGTCGTATTACGTTATAACTTATCATGTCATGTAGTATTACGTTATAACGTATGACTTTATGTAGTATTACGTTATTACGAATAACGTTATATTGTGTAACTTTATAACGTATGACCTTATGTTGTATTACGTTATAACGTATAAAGACATGTAGTATTACGTTATAAAGTATGACGTCATGTGGTATTACGTTGTTACGAATATCGTAATATTGTATTACTTTATGACGTATGACGTCATGTAGTATTACTATATGACGTATGACGTCATGTAGTATTACTATATGACGTATGACGTCATGTAGTATTACTATATGACGTATGACGTCATGTAGTATTAGGTTATAACGTATGAAGTTATGTATTATTACGATATAACGTATGACGTTAAGCAGTATTAGGTTATAACGTATGACGTTATGTAGTATTAGGTTATAACGTATGGCGTTATGTAGTATTACGATATAACGTATGACGTTATGCAGTACTACGTTATAACGTATGACGTTATGTAGTGTTACGTTATAATGTATGACGTTATGTAGCATTACGGTATTTCGAACAACGTTGTATTGTGTTACTTTATAACGTATGACGTTATGTAGTGTTACGTTATAACGTATGACGCCGTGTAGTATTACGTTATAAGTATAACATTATGTAGTATCACGTTATAGCGTATGACGTCATGTAGTATTACGTCATTACGAATATCGTAATATTGTGTTACTTTATGACGTATGACGTCATGTAATATTGCTTTATGACGTATGACGTCATGTAGTATTTCCTTATAACGTATGACGTTATGTAGTATTACGATATAACGTATGACGTTATGCAGTACTACGTTATAACGTATGACTTTATGTAGTGTTACGTTATAACGTATGACGTTATGTATTAGTACGATATAACGTATGACGTTATGCAGTATGAGGTTATAACGTATGACGTCATGTAGTTTTGCGTTATAACGTATGACGTCATGTAGTATTAGGTTATAACGTATGCCGTCATGTAGTATTACGTTATAACATATGACGTCATGTAGTAATACGATATAACGTACAACGTTATATAGAATTACGATATAACGCACAACGTTATGTCGTATTACGTTATAACGTATCATGTCATGTAGTATTACGTTATTACGAATAACGTTATATTGTGTTACCTTATAACGTGTGACCTTTTGTTGTATTACGTTATAACGTATAAAGACATGTAGTATTACGTTGTAACGTATGACGTCATGTAGTATTACTTTATGACGTATGACGTCATGTAGTATTATGTTATAACATATGCCGTCATGTAGTATTACGTTATAACATATGACGTCATGTAATATTACGATATAACGTACAGCGTTATATAGAATTACGATATAACGCACAACGTTATGTCGTATTACGTTATATCGTATGACGTTATATTGTGTTACTTTATGACGTATGACGTCATGTAGTGTTACTTTATGACGTATGCCGTCATGTAGTATTACGTTATAACATATGACGTCATGTAGTAATACGATATAACGTACAACGTTATATAGAATTACGATATAACGCACAACGTTATGTCGTATTACGTTATAACGTATCATGTCATGTAGTATTACGTTATAACGAATGACGTTATGGAGTATTACGTTATAACGTATGACGCCATGTGGTATTAGGTTATTACGAATAACGTTATATTATGTTACTTTATGACATATGACGTCATGTAGTATTACTTTATGACGTATGACGTCATGTAGGATTACTTTATGACGTATGACGTCATGTAGTATTACTTTATGACGTATGACGTCATGTAGTATTACTTTATGACGTATGACGTCATGTAGTATTTCGTTATAACGTATGACGATATGCAGTATTACGATATAACGTATGACGGTATGCAGTATTACGTTATAACGTATGACGTTATGCAGTATTACGATATAACGTATGACGGTATGCAGTATTACGTTATAACGTATGACGTTATGCAGTATTACGTTATAACGTATGACGTTATGTATTAGTACGATATAACGTATGACGTTATGCAGTATGAGGTTATAGCGTATGACGTCATGTAGTTTTGCGTTATAACGTATGACGTCATGTAGTATTACGATATAACGTACAACGTTATGCAGTATTAGGTTATAACGTATGACGTTATGGAGTATTACGTTATTACGTATGACGTCATGTGGTATTACGTTATTACGAATAACGTTATATTGTGTTATTTTATAACGTATGACCTTATGTTGTATTACGTTACAACGTATAAAGGCATGTAGTATTACGTTGTAACGTACGGCGTCATGTAGAATTACGTTATAACGTATTCCGTCATGTAGTATTACGTTATAACATATGACGTCATGTAGTATTACGATATAACGTACAGCGTTATATAGAATTACGATATAACGCACAACGTTATGTCGTATTACGTTATAACTTATCATGTCATGTAGTATTACGTTATAACGTATGACGTTATGTAGTATTACGTTATTACGAATAACGTTATATTGTGTAACTTTATAACGTATGACCTTATGTTGTATTACGTTATAACGTATAAAGACATGTAGTATTACGTTATAACGTATGACGTCATGTGGTATTACTTTATGACGTATGACGTCATGTAGTATTACTTTATGACGTATGACGTCATGTAGTATTACTTTATGACGTATGACGTCATGTAGTATTACTTTATGACGTATGACGTCATGTAGTATTTCGTTATAACGTATGACGGTATGCAGTATTACGATATAACGTACAACGTTATGCAGTATTAGGTTATAACGTATGACGTTATGGAGTATTACGTTATTACGTATGACGTCATGTGGTATTACGTTATTACGAATAACGTTATATTGTGTTATTTTATAACGTATGACCTTATGTTGTATTACGTTATAACGTATAAAGGCATGTAGTATTACGTTGTAACGTACGGCGTCATGTAGAATTACGTTATAACGTATTCCGTCATGTAGTATTACGTTATAACATATGACGTCATGTAGTATTACGATATAACGTATGACGTCATGTAGTATTAGGTTATAACGTATGAAGTTATGTATTATTACGATATAACGTATGACGTTAAGCAGTACTACGTTATAACGTATGACGTTATGTAGTGTTACGTTATAATGTATGACGTTATGTAGCATTACGGTATTTCGAACAACGTTGTATTGTGTTACTTTATAACGTATGACGTTATGTAGTGTTACGTTATAACGTATGACGCCGTGTAGTATTACGTTATAAGCATAACATTATGTAGTATCACGTTATAGCGTATGACGTCATGTAGTATTACGTTATTACGAATATCGTAATATTGTGTTACTTTATGACGTATGACGTCATGTAATATTGCTTTATGACGTATGACGTCATGTAGTATTTCCTTATAACGTATGACGTTATGTAGTATTACGATATAACGTATGACGTCATGTAGTATTAATTTATGACGTATGACGTCATGTAGTATTACTTTATGACGTATGACGTCATGTAGTATTACTTTATGACGTATGACGTCATGTAGTATTACTTTATGACGTATGACGTCATGTAGTATTACTTTATGACGTATGACGTCATGTAGTATTACTTTATGACGTATGACGTCATGTAGTATTTCGTTATAACGTATGACGTTATGCAGTATTACGATATAACGTATGACGTCATGTAGTATTACTTTATGACGTATGACGTCATGTAGTATTTCGTTTTAACGTACAACGTTATATTGTGTAACTTTATAACGTATGACCTTACGTTGTATTACGTTATAACGTATAAAGACATGTAGTATTACGTTATGACGTATGACGTCATGTAGTATTACTTTATGACGTATGACGTCATGTAGTATTACTTTATGACGTATGACGTCATGTAGTATTACTTTATGACGTATGACGTCATGTAGTATTTCGTTACAACGTATGACGTTATGCAGTATTACGATATAACGTATGACGTTATGCAGTATTAGGTTATAACGTATGACGTCATGTAGTATTACTTTATGACGTATGACGTCATGTAGTATTACTTTATGACGTATGACGTCATGTAGTATTTCGTTTTAACGTACAACGTTATATAGAATTACGATATAACGCACAACGTTATGTCGTATTACGTTATAACTTATCATGTCATGTAGTATTACGTTATAACGTATGACTTTATGTAGTATTACGTTATTACGAATAACGTTATATTGTGTAACTTTATAACGTATGACCTTATGTTGTATTACGTTATAACGTATAAAGACATGTAGTATTACGTTATAACGTATGACGTCATGTGGTATTACGTTATTACGAATATCGTAATATTGTATTACTTTATGACGTATGACGTCATGTAGTATTACTATATGACGTATGACGTCATGTAGTATTAGGTTATAACGTATGAAGTTATGTATTATTACGATATAACGTATGACGTTAAGCAGTATTAGGTTATAACGTATGACGTTATGTAGTATTAGGTTATAACGTATGGCGTTATGTAGTATTACGATATAACGTATGACGTTATGCAGTACTACGTTATAATGTATGACGTTATGTAGCATTACGGTATTTCGAACAACGTTGTATTGTGTTACTTTATAACGTATGACGTTATGTAGTGTTACGTTATAACGTATGACGCCGTGTAGTATTACGTTATAAGTATAACATTATGTAGTATCACGTTATAGCGTATGACGTCATGTAGTATTACGTTATTACGAATATCGTAATATTGTGTTACTTTATGACGTATGACGTCATGTAATATTGCTTTATGACGTATGACGTCATGTAGTATTTCCTTATAACGTATGACGTTATGTAGTATTACGATATAACGTATGACGTTATGCAGTACTACGTTATAACGTATGACTTTATGTAGTGTTACGTTATAACGTATGACGTTATGTATTAGTACGATATAACGTATGACGTTATGCAGTATGAGGTTATAACGTATGACGTCATGTAGTTTTGCGTTATAACGTATGACGTCATGTAGTATTAGGTTATAACGTATGCCGTCATGTAGTATTACGTTATAACATATGACGTCATATAGTAATACGATATAACGTACAACGTTATATAGAATTACGATATAACGCACAACGTTATGTCGTATTACGTTATAACGTATCATGTCATGTAGTATTACGTTATAACGAATGACGTTATGGAGTATTACGTTATAACGTATGACGCCATGTGGTATTAGGTTATTACGAATAACGTTATATTATGTTACTTTATGACATATGACGTCATGTAGTATTACTTTATGACGTATGACGTCATGTAGGATTACTTTATGACGTATGACGTCATGTAGTATTACTTTATGACGTATGACGTCATGTAGTATTACTTTATGACGTATGACGTCATGTAGTATTTCGTTATAACGTATGACGATATGCAGTATTACGATATAACGTATGACGGTATGCAGTATTACGTTATAACGTATGACGTTATGCAGTATTACGATATAACGTATGACGGTATGCAGTATTACGTTATAACGTATGACGTTATGCAGTATTACGTTATAACGTATGACGTTATGTATTAGTACGATATAACGTATGACGTTATGCAGTATGAGGTTATAGCGTATGACGTCATGTAGTTTTGCGTTATAACGTATGACGTCATGTAGTATTACGATATAACGTACAACGTTATGCAGTATTAGGTTATAACGTATGACGTTATGGAGTATTACGTTATTACGTATGACGTCATGTGGTATTACGTTATTACGAATAACGTTATATTGTGTTATTTTATAACGTATGACCTTATGTTGTATTACGTTACAACGTATAAAGGCATGTAGTATTACGTTGTAACGTACGGCGTCATGTAGAATTACGTTATAACGTATTCCGTCATGTAGTATTACGTTATAACATATGACGTCATGTAGTATTACGATATAACGTACAGCGTTATATAGAATTACGATATAACGCACAACGTTATGTCGTATTACGTTATAACTTATCATGTCATGTAGTATTACGTTATAACGTATGACGTTATGTAGTATTACGTTATTACGAATAACGTTATATTGTGTAACTTTATAACGTATGTCCTTACGTTGTATTACGTTATAACGTATAAAGACATGTAGTATTACGTTATGACGTATGACGTCATGTGGTATTACTTTATGACGTATGACGTCATGTAGTATTACTTTATGACGTATGACGTCATGTAGTATTACTTTATGACGTATGACGTCATGTAGTATTACTTTATGACGTATGACGTCATGTAGTATTTCGTTATAACGTATGACGTTATGCAGTATTACGATATAACGTACAACGTTATGCAGTATTAGGTTATAACGTATGACGTTATGGAGTATTACGTTATTACGTATGACGTCATGTGGTATTACGTTATTACGAATAACGTTATATTGTGTTATTTTATAACGTATGACCTTATGTTGTATTACGTTATAACGTATAAAGGCATGTAGTATTACGTTGTAACGTACGGCGTCATGTAGAATTACGTTATAACGTATTCCGTCATGTAGTATTACGTTATAACATATGGCGTCATGTAGTATTACGATATAACGTATGACGTCATGTAGTATTAGGTTATAACGTATGAAGTTATGTATTATTACGATATAACGTATGACGTTAAGCAGTACTACGTTATAACGTATGACGTTATGTAGTGTTACGTTATAATGTATGACGTTATGTAGCATTACGGTATTTCGAACAACGTTGTATTGTGTTACTTTATAACGTATGACGTTATGTAGTGTTACGTTATAACGTATGACGCCGTGTAGTATTACGTTATAAGCATAACATTATGTAGTATCACGTTATAGCGTATGACGTCATGTAGTATTACGTTATTACGAATATCGTAATATTGTGTTACTTTATGACGTATGACGTCATGTAATATTGCTTTATGACGTATGACGTCATGTAGTATTTCCTTATAACGTATGACGTTATGTAGTATTACGATATAACGTATGACGTCATGTAGTATTAATTTATGACGTATGACGTCATGTAGTATTACTTTATGACGTATGACGTCATGTAGTATTACTTTATGACGTATGACGTCATGTAGTATTACTTTATGACGTATGACGTCATGTAGTATTACTTTATGACGTATGACGTCATGTAGTATTACTTTATGACGTATGACGTCATGTAGTATTTCGTTATAACGTATGACGTTATGCAGTATTACGATATAACGTATGACGTCATGTAGTATTACTTTATGACGTATGACGTCATGTAGTATTTCGTTTTAACGTACAACGTTATATTGTGTAACTTTATAACGTATGACCTTACGTTGTATTACGTTATAACGTATAAAGACATGTAGTATTACGTTATGACGTATGACGTCATGTAGTATTACTTTATGACGTATGACGTCATGTAGTATTACTTTATGACGTATGACGTCATGTAGTATTACTTTATGACGTATGACGTCATGTAGTATTTCGTTACAACGTATGACGTTATGCAGTATTACGATATAACGTATGACGTTATGCAGTATTAGGTTATAACGTATGACGTCATGTAGTATTACTTTATGACGTATGACGTCATGTAGTATTACTTTATGACGTATGACGTCATGTAGTATTTCGTTTTAACGTACAACGTTATATAGAATTACGATATAACGCACAACGTTATGTCGTATTACGTTATAACTTATCATGTCATGTAGTATTACGTTATAACGTATGACTTTATGTAGTATTACGTTATTACGAATAACGTTATATTGTGTAACTTTATAACGTATGACCTTATGTTGTATTACGTTATAACGTATAAAGACATGTAGTATTACGTTATAACGTATGACGTCATGTGGTATTACGTTATTACGAATATCGTAATATTGTATTACTTTATGACGTATGACGTCATGTAGTATTACTATATGACGTATGACGTCATGTAGTATTAGGTTATAACGTATGAAGTTATGTATTATTACGATATAACGTATGACGTTAAGCAGTATTAGGTTATAACGTATGACGTTATGTAGTATTAGGTTATAACGTATGGCGTTATGTAGTATTACGATATAACGTATGACGTTATGCAGTACTACGTTATAATGTATGACGTTATGTAGCATTACGGTATTTCGAACAACGTTGTATTGTGTTACTTTATAACGTATGACGTTATGTAGTGTTACGTTATAACGTATGACGCCGTGTAGTATTACGTTATAAGTATAACATTATGTAGTATCACGTTATAGCGTATGACGTCATGTAGTATTACGTTATTACGAATATCGTAATATTGTGTTACTTTATGACGTATGACGTCATGTAATATTGCTTTATGACGTATGACGTCATGTAGTATTTCCTTATAACGTATGACGTTATGTAGTATTACGATATAACGTATGACGTTATGCAGTACTACGTTATAACGTATGACTTTATGTAGTGTTACGTTATAACGTATGACGTTATGTATTAGTACGATATAACGTATGACGTTATGCAGTATGAGGTTATAACGTATGACGTCATGTAGTTTTGCGTTATAACGTATGACGTCATGTAGTATTAGGTTATAACGTATGCCGTCATGTAGTATTACGTTATAACATATGACGTCATGTAGTAATACGATATAACGTACAACGTTATATAGAATTACGATATAACGCACAACGTTATGTCGTATTACGTTATAACGTATCATGTCATGTAGTATTACGTTATAACGAATAACGTTATATTGTGTTACCTTATAACGTGTGACCTTTTGTTGTATTACGTTATAACGTATAAAGACATGTAGTATTACGTTGTAACGTATGACGTCATGTAGTATTACTTTATGACGTATGACGTCATGTAGTATTATGTTATAACATATGCCGTCATGTAGTATTACGTTATAACATATGACGTCATGTAATATTACGATATAACGTACAGCGTTATATAGAATTACGATATAACGCACAACGTTATGTCGTATTACGTTATACCGTATGACGTTATATTGTGTTACTTTATGACGTATGACGTCATGTAGTATTACTTTATGACGTGTGCCGTCATGTAGTATTACGTTATAACATATGACGTCATGTAGTAATACGATATAACGTACAACGTTATATAGAATTACGATATAACGCACAACGTTATGTCGTATTACGTTATAACGTATCATGTCATGTAGTATTACGTTATAACGAATGACGTTATGGAGTATTACGTTATAACGTATGACGCCATGTGGTATTAGGTTATTACGAATAACGTTATATTATGTTACTTTATGACATATGACGTCATGTAGTATTACTTTATGACGTATGACGTCATGTAGGATTACTTTATGACGTATGACGTCATGTAGTATTACTTTATGACGTATGACGTCATGTAGTATTACTTTATGACGTATGACGTCATGTAGTATTTCGTTATAACGTATGACGATATGCAGTATTACGATATAACGTATGACGGTATGCAGTATTACGTTATAACGTATGACGTTATGCAGTATTACGATATAACGTATGACGGTATGCAGTATTACGTTATAACGTATGACGTTATGCAGTATTACCTTATAACGTATGACGTTATGTATTAGTACGATATAACGTATGACGTTATGCAGTATGAGGTTATAGCGTATGACGTCATGTAGTTTTGCGTTATAACGTATGACGTCATGTAGTATTACGATATAACGTACAACGTTAAGCAGTATTAGGTTATAACGTATGACGTTATGGAGTATTACGTTATTACGTATGACGTCATGTGGTATTACGTTATTACGAATAACGTTATATTGTGTTATTTTATAACGTATGACCTTATGTTGTATTACGTTATAACGTATAAAGGCATGTAGTATTACGTTGTAACGTACGGCGTCATGTAGAATTACGTTATAACGTATTCCGTCATGTAGTATTACGTTATAACATATGACGTCATGTAGTATTACGATATAACGTACAGCGTTATATAGAATTACGATATAACGCACAACGTTATGTCGTATTACGTTATAACTTATCATGTCATGTAGTATTACGTTATAACGTATGACGTTATGTAGTATTACGTTATTACGAATAACGTTATATTGTGTAACTTTATAACGTATGTCCTTACGTTGTATTACGTTATAACGTATAAAGACATGTAGTATTACGTTATGACGTATGACGTCATGTGGTATTACTTTATGACGTATGACGTCATGTAGTATTACTTTATGACGTATGACGTCATGTAGTATTACTTTATGACGTATGACGTCATGTAGTATTACTTTATGACGTATGACGTCATGTAGTATTTCGTTATAACGTATGACGTTATGCAGTATTACGATATAACGTACAACGTTATGCAGTATTAGGTTATAACGTATGACGTTATGGAGTATTACGTTATTACGTATGACGTCATGTGGTATTACGTTATTACGAATAACGTTATATTGTGTTATTTTATAACGTATGACCTTATGTTGTATTACGTTATAACGTATAAAGGCATGTAGTATTACGTTGTAACGTAGGGCGTCATGTAGAATTACGTTATAACGTATTCCGTCATGTAGTATTACGTTATAACATATGACGTCATGTAGTATTACGATATAACGTATGACGTCATGTAGTATTAGGTTATAACGTATGAAGTTATGTATTATTACGATATAACGTATGACGTTAAGCAGTACTACGTTATAACGTATGACGTTATGTAGTGTTACGTTATAATGTATGACGTTATGTAGCATTACGGTATTTCGAACAACGTTGTATTGTGTTACTTTATAACGTATGACGTTATGTAGTGTTACGTTATAACGTATGACGCCGTGTAGTATTACGTTATAAGCATAACATTATGTAGTATCACGTTATAGCGTATGACGTCATGTAGTATTACGTTATTACGAATATCGTAATATTGTGTTACTTTATGACGTATGACGTCATGTAATATTGCTTTATGACGTATGACGTCATGTAGTATTTCCTTATAACGTATGACGTTATGTAGTATTACGATATAACGTATGACGTCATGTAGTATTAATTTATGACGTATGACGTCATGTAGTATTACTTTATGACGTATGACGTCATGTAGTATTACTTTATGACGTATGACGTCATGTAGTATTACTTTATGACGTATGACGTCATGTAGTATTACTTTATGACGTATGACGTCATGTAGTATTACTTTATGACGTATGACGTCATGTAGTATTTCGTTATAACGTATGACGTTATGCAGTATTACGATATAACGTATGACGTTATGCGGTATTAGGTTATAACGTATGACGTTATGGAGTATTACGTTATAACGTATGACGTCATGTGGTATTACGTTATTACGAATAACGTTATATTATGTTACGTCATGTAGTATTACTTTATGACGTATGACGTCATGTAGTATTACTTTATGACGTATGACGTCATGTAGTATTACTTTATGACGTATGACGTCATGTAGTATTACTTTATGACGTATGACGTCATGTAGTATTACTTTATGACGTATGACGTCATGTAGTATTTCGTTATAACGTATGACGTTATGCAGTATTACGATATAACGTATGACGTTATGCAGTATTAGGTTATAACGTATGACGTCATGTAGTATTACTTTATGACGTATGACGTCATGTAGTATTACTTTATGACGTATGACGTCATGTAGTATTTCGTTTTAACGTACAACGTTATATAGAATTACGATATAACGCACAACGTTATGTCGTATTACGTTATAACTTATCATGTCATGTAGTATTACGTTATAACGTATGACTTTATGTAGTATTACGTTATTACGAATAACGTTATATTGTGTAACTTTATAACGTATGACCTTATGTTGTATTACGTTATAACGTATAAAGACATGTAGTATTACGTTATAACGTATGACGTCATGTGGTATTACGTTATTACGAATATCGTAATATTGTATTACTTTATGACGTATGACGTCATGTAGTATTACTATATGACGTATGACGTCATGTAGTATTACTATATGACGTATGACGTCATGTAGTATTAGGTTATAACGTATGAAGTTATGTATTATTACGATATAACGTATGACGTTAAGCAGTATTAGGTTATAACGTATGACGTTATGTAGTATTAGGTTATAACGTATGGCGTTATGTAGTATTACGATATAACGTATGACGTTATGCAGTACTACGTTATAATGTATGACGTTATGTAGCATTACGGTATTTCGAACAACGTTGTATTGTGTTACTTTATAACGTATGACGTTATGTAGTGTTACGTTATAACGTATGACGCCGTGTAGTATTACGTTATAAGTATAACATTATGTAGTATCACGTTATAGCGTATGACGTCATGTAGTATTACGTTATTACGAATATCGTAATATTGTGTTACTTTATGACGTATGACGTCATGTAATATTGCTTTATGACGTATGACGTCATGTAGTATTTCCTTATAACGTATGACGTTATGTAGTATTACGATATAACGTATGACGTTATGCAGTACTACGTTATAACGTATGACTTTATGTAGTGTTACGTTATAACGTATGACGTTATGTATTAGTACGATATAACGTATGACGTTATGCAGTATGAGGTTATAACGTATGACGTCATGTAGTTTTGCGTTATAACGTATGACGTCATGTAGTATTAGGTTATAACGTATGCCGTCATGTAGTATTACGTTATAACATATGACGTCATGTAGTAATACGATATAACGTACAACGTTATATAGAATTACGATATAACGCACAACGTTATGTCGTATTACGTTATAACGTATCATGTCATGTAGTATTACGTTATAACGAATAACGTTATATTGTGTTACCTTATAACGTGTGACATTTTGTTGTATTACGTTATAACGTATAAAGACATGTAGTATTACGTTGTAACGTATGACGTCATGTAGTATTACTTTATGACGTATGACGTCATGTAGTATTATGTTATAACATATGCCGTCATGTAGTATTACGTTATAACATATGACGTCATGTAATATTACGATATAACGTACAGCGTTATATAGAATTACGATATAACGCACAACGTTATGTCGTATTACGTTATACCGTATGACGTTATATTGTGTTACTTTATGACGTATGACGTCATGTAGTATTACTTTATGACGTATGCCGTCATGTAGTATTACGTTATAACATATGACGTCATGTAGTAATACGATATAACGTACAACGTTATATAGAATTACGATATAACGCACAACGTTATGTCGTATTACGTTATAACGTATCATGTCATGTAGTATTACGTTATAACGAATGACGTTATGGAGTATTACGTTATAACGTATGACGCCATGTGGTATTAGGTTATTACGAATAACGTTATATTATGTTACTTTATGACATATGACGTCATGTAGTATTACTTTATGACGTATGACGTCATGTAGGATTACTTTATGACGTATGACGTCATGTAGTATTACTTTATGACGTATGACGTCATGTAGTATTACTTTATGACGTATGACGTCATGTAGTATTACTTTATGACGTATGACGATATGCAGTATTACGATATAACGTATGACGGTATGCAGTATTACGTTATAACGTATGACGTTATGCAGTATTACGATATAACGTATGACGGTATGCAGTATTACGTTATAACGTATGACGTTATGCAGTCTTACGTTATAACGTATGACGTTATGTATTAGTACGATATAACGTATGACGTTATGCAGTATGAGGTTATAGCGTATGACGTCATGTAGTTTTGCGTTATAACGTATGACGTCATGTAGTATTACGATATAACGTACAACGTTATGCAGTATTAGGTTATAACGTATGACGTTATGGAGTATTACGTTATTACGTATGACGTCATGTGGTATTACGTTATTACGAATAACGTTATATTGTGTTATTTTATAACGTATGACCTTATGTTGTATTACGTTATAACGTATAAAGGCATGTAGTATTACGTTGTAACGTACGGCGTCATGTAGAATTACGTTATAACGTATTCCGTCATGTAGTATTACGTTATAACATATGACGTCATGTAGTATTACGATATAACGTACAACGTTATATAGAATTACGATATAACGCACAACGTTATGTCGTATTACGTTATAACTTATCATGTCATGTAGTATTACGTTATAACGTATGACGTTATGTAGTATTACGTTATTACGAATAACGTTATATTGTGTAACTTTATAACGTATGACCTTACGTTGTATTACGTTATAACGTATAAAGACATGTAGTATTACGTTATGACGTATGACGTCATGTGGTATTACTTTATGACGTATGACGTCATGTAGTATTACTTTATGACGTATGACGTCATGTAGTATTACTTTATGACGTATGACGTCATGTAGTATTACTTTATGACGTATGACGTCATGTAGTATTTCGTTATAACGTATGACGTTATGCAGTATTACGATATAACGTACAACGTTATGCAGTATTAGGTTATAACGTATGACGTTATGGAGAATTACGTTATTACGTATGACGTCATGTGGTATTACGTTATTACGAATAACGTTATATTGTGTTATTTTATAACGTATGACCTTATGTTGTATTACGTTATAACGTATAAAGGCATGTAGTATTACGTTGTAACGTACGGCGTCATGTAGAATTACGTTATAACGTATTCCGTCATGTAGTATTACGTTATAACATATGACGTCATGTAGTATTACGATATAACGTACAACGTTATATAGAATTACGATATAACGCACAACGTTATGTCGTATTACGTTATAACTTATCATGTCATGTAGTATTACGTTATAACGTATGACGTTATGTAGTATTACGTTATTACGAATAACGTTATATTGTGTAACTTTATAACGTATGACCTTACGTTGTATTACGCTATAACGTATAAAGACATGTAGTATTACGTTATGACGTATGACGTCATGTAGTATTACTTTATGACGTATGACGTCATGTAGTATTACTTTATGACGTATGACGTCATGTAGTATTACTTTATGACGTATGACGTCATGTAGTATTTCGTTACAACGTATGACGTTATGCAGTATTACGATATAACGTATGACGTTATGCGGTATTAGGTTATAACTTATGACGTTATGGAGTATTACGTTATAACGTATGACGTCATGTGGTATTACGTTATTACGAATAACGTTATATTATGTTACGTCATGTAGTATTACTTTATGACGTATGACGTCATGTAGTATTACTTTATGACGTATGACGTCATGTAGTATTACTTTATGACGTATGACATCATGTAGTATTACTTTATGACGTATGACGTCATGTAGTATTACTTTATGACGTATGACGTCATGTAGTATTTCGTTATAACGTATGACGATATGCAGTATTACGATATAACGTATGACGGTATGCAGTATTACGTTATAACGTATGACGTTATGCAGTATTACGATATAACGTATGACGGTATGCAGTATTACGTTATAACGTATGACGTTATGCAGTATTACGTTATAACGTATGACGTTATGTATTAGTACGATATAACGTATGACGTTATGCAGTATGAGGTTATAGCGTATGACGTCATGTAGTTTTGCGTTATAACGTATGACGTCATGTAGTATTACGATATAACGTACAACGTTATGCAGTATTAGGTTATAACGTATGACGTTATGGAGTATTACGTTATTACGTATGACGTCATGTGGTATTACGTTATTACGAATAACGTTATATTGTGTTATTTTATAACGTATGACCTTATGTTGTATTACGTTATAACGTATAAAGGCATGTAGTATTACGTTGTAACGTACGGCGTCATGTAGAATTACGTTATAGCGTATTCCGTCATGTAGTATTACGTTATAACATATGACGTCATGTAGTATTACGATATAACGTACAACGTTATATAGAATTACGATATAACGCACAACGTTATGTCGTATTACGTTATAACTTATCATGTCATGTAGTATTACGTTATAACGTATGACGTTATGTAGTATTACGTTATTACGAATAACGTTATATTGTGTAACTTTATAACGTATCACCTTACGTTGTATTACGTTATAACGTATAAAGACATGTAGTATTACGTTATGACGTATGACGTCATGTGGTATTACTTTATGACGTATGACGTCATGTAGTATTACTTTATGACGTATGACGTCATGTAGTATTACTTTATGACGTATGACGTCATGTAGTATTACTTTATGACGTATGACGTCATGTAGTATTTCGTTATAACGTATGACGTTATGCAGTATTACGATATAACGTACAACGTTATGCAGTATTAGGTTATAACGTATGACGTTATGGAGAATTACGTTATTACGTATGACGTCATGTGGTATTACGTTATTACGAATAACGTTATATTGTGTTATTTTATAACGTATGACCTTATGTTGTATTACGTTATAACGTATAAAGGCATGTAGTATTACGTTGTAACGTACGGCGTCATGTAGAATTACGTTATAACGTATTCCGTCATGTAGTATTACGTTATAACATATGACGTCATGTAGTATTACGATATAACGTACAACGTTATATAGAATTACGATATAACGCACTACGTTATGTCGTATTACGTTATAACTTATCATGTCATGTAGTATTACGTTATAACGTATGACGTTATGTAGTATTACGTTATTACGAATAACGTTATATTGTGTAACTTTATAACGTATGACCTTACGTTGTATTACGCTATAACGTATAAAGACATGTAGTATTACGTTATGACGTATGACGTCATGTAGTATTACTTTATGACGTATGACGTCATGTAGTATTACTTTATGACGTATGACGTCATGTAGTATTACTTTATGACGTATGACGTCATGTAGTATTTCGTTACAACGTATGACGTTATGCAGTATTACGATATAACGTATGACGTTATGCAGTACTACGTTATAACGTATCACGTTATGTAGAGTTACGTTATAACATATGACGTCATGTAATACTACGATATAACGTACAGCGTTATATAGAATTACGATATAACGCACAACGTTATGTCGTATTACGTTATACCGTATGACGTTATATTGTGTTACTTTATGACGTATGACGTCATGTAGTATTACTTTATGACGTATGACGTCATGTAGTATTACTTTATGACGTATGCCGTCATGTAGTATTACGTTATAACCTATGACGTCATGTAGTAATACGATATAACGTACAACGTTATATAGAATTACGATATAACGCACAACGTTATGTCGTATTACGTTATAACGTATCATGTCATGTAGTATTACGTTATAACGAATGACGTTATGGAGTATTACGTTATAACGTATGACGCCATGTGGTATTACGTTATTACGAATAACGTTATATTATGTTACTTTATGACATATGACGTCATGTAGTATTACTTCATGACGTATGACGTCATGTAGTATTACTTTATGACGTATGACGTCATGTAGTATTACTTTATGACGTATGACGTCATGCAGTATTACTTTATGACGTATGACGTCATGTAGTATTTCGTTATAACGTATGACGTTATGCAGTATTACGATATAACGTATGACGTTATGCAGTATTAGGTTATAACGTATGACGTCATGTAGTATTACTTTATGACGTATGACGTCATGTAGTATTACTTTATGACGTATGATGTCATGTAGTATTTCGTTTTAACGTACAACGTTATATATAATTACGATATAACGCACAACGTTATGTCGTATTACGTTATAACTTATCATGTCATGTAGTATTACGTTATAACGTATGACGTTATGTAGTATTACGTTATTACGTATAACGTTATATTGTGTAACTTTATAACGTATGACCTTATGTTGTATTACGTTATAACGTATAAAGACATGTAGTATTACGTTATAACGTATGACGTCATGTGGTATTACGTTATTACGAATATCGTAATATTGTATTACTTTATGACGTATGACGTCATGTAGTATTACTATATGACGTATGACGTCATGTAGTATTACTATATGACGTATGACGTCATGTGGTATTACGTTATTACGAATAACGTTATATTGTGTTATTTTATAACGTATGACCTTATGTTGTATTACGTTATAACGTATAGAGGCATGTAGTATTACGTTGTAACGTACGGCGTCATGTAGAATTACGTTATAACGTATTCCGTCATGTAGTATTACGTTATAACATATGACGTCATGTAGTATTACCATATAACGTACAACGTTATATAGAATTACGATATAACGCACAACGTTATGTCGTATTACGTTATAACTTATCATGTCATGTAGTATTACGTTATAACGTATGACGTTATGTAGTATTACGTTATTACGAATAACGTTATATTGTGTAACTTTATAACGTATGACCTTACGTTGTATTACGTTATAACGTATAAAGACATGTAGTATTACGTTATGACGTATGACGTCATGTGGTATTACTTTATGACGTATGACGTCATGTGGTATTACTTTATGACGTATGACGTCATGTAGTATTACTTTATGACGTATGACGTCATGTAGTATTACTTTATGACGTATGACGTCATGTAGTATTTCGTTATAACGTATGACGTTATGCAGTATTACGATATAACGTACAACGTTATGCAGTATTAGGTTATAACGTATGACGTTATGGAGTATTACGTTATTCCGTATGACGTCATGTGGTATTACGTTATTACGAATAACGTTATATTGTGTTATTTTATAACGTATGACCTTATGTTGTATTACGTTATAACGTATAAAGGCATGTAGTATTACGTTGTAACGTACGGCGTCATGTAGAATTACGTTATAACGTATTCCGTCATGTAGTATTACGTTATAACATATGACGTCATGTAGTATTACGATATAACGTACAACGTTATATAGAATTACGATATAACGCACAACGTTATGTCGTATTACGTTATAACTTATCATGTCATGTAGTATTACGTTATAACGTATGACGTTATGTAGTATTACGTTATTACGAATAACGTTATATTGTGTAACTTTATAACGTATGACCTTACGTTGTATTACGCTATAACGTATAAAGACATGTAGTATTACGTTATGACGTATGACGTCATGTAGTATTACTTTATGACGTATGACGTCATGTAGTATTACTTTATGACGTATGACGTCATGTAGTATTACTTTATGACGTATGACGTCATGTAGTATTTCGTTACAACGTATGACGTTATGCAGTATTACGATATAACGTATGACGTTATGCGGTATTAGGTTATAACTTATGACGTTATGGAGTATTACGTTATAACGTATGACGTCATGTGGTATTACGTTATTACGAATAACGTTATATTATGTTACGTCATGTAGTATTACTTTATGACGTATGACGTCATGTAGTATTACTTTATGACGTATGACGTCATGTAGTATTACTTTATGACGTATGACATCATGTAGTATTACTTTATGACGTATGACGTCATGTAGTATTACTTTATGACGTATGACGTCATGTAGTATTTCGTTATAACGTATGACGTTATGCAGTATTACGATATAACGTATGACGTTATGCAGTATTAGGTTACAACGTATGACGTCATGTAGTATTACTTTATGACGTATGACGTCATGTAGTATTACTTTATGACGTATGACGTCATGTAGTATTTCGTTTTAACGTACAACGTTATATAGAATTACGATATAACGCACAACGTTATGTCGTATTACGTTATAACTTATCATGTCATGTAGTATTACGTTATAGCGTATGACGTTATGTAGTATTACGTTATTACGAATAACGTTATATTGTGTAACTTTATAACGTATGACCTTATGTTGTATTACGTTATAACGTATAATGACATGTAGTATTACGTTATAACGTATGACGTCATGTGGTATTACGTTATTACGAATATCGTAATATTGTATTACTTTATGACGTATGACGTCATGTAGTATTACTATATGACGTATGACGTCATGTAGTATTACTATATGACGTATGACGTCATGTAGTATTACTATATGACGTATGACGTCATGTGGTATTACGTTATTACGAATAACGTTATATTGTGTTATTTTATAACGTATGACCTTATGTTGTATTACGTTATAACGTATAGAGGCATGTAGTATTACGTTGTAACGTACGGCGTCATGTAGAATTACGTTATAACGTATTCCGTCATGTAGTATTACGTTATAACATATGACGTCATGTAGTATTACCATATAACGTACAACGTTATATAGAATTACGATATAACGCACAACGTTATGTCGTATTACGTTATAACTTATCATGTCATGTAGTATTACGTTATAACGTATGACGTTATGTAGTATTACGTTATTACGAATAACGTTATATTGTGTAACTTTATAACGTATGACCTTACGTTGTATTACGTTATAACGTATAAAGACATGTAGTATTACGTTATGACGTATGACGTCATGTGGTATTACTTTATGACGTATGACGTCATGTGGTATTACTTTATGACGTATGACGTCATGTAGTATTACTTTATGACGTATGACGTCATGTAGTATTACTTTATGACGTATGACGTCATGTAGTATTTCGTTATAACGTATGACGTTATGCAGTATTACGATATAACGTACAACGTTATGCAGTATTAGGTTATAACGTATGACGTTATGGAGTATTACGTTATTCCGTATGACGTCATGTGGTATTACGTTATTACGAATAACGTTATATTGTGTTATTTTATAACGTATGACCTTATGTTGTATTACGTTATAACGTATAAAGGCATGTAGTATTACGTTGTAACGTACGGCGTCATGTAGAATTACGTTATAACGTATTCCGTCATGTAGTATTACGTTATAACATATGACGTCATGTAGTATTACGATATAACGTACAACGTTATATAGAATTACGATATAACGCACAACGTTATGTCGTATTACGTTATAACTTATCATGTCATGTAGTATTACGTTATAACGTATGACGTTATGTAGTATTACGTTATTACGAATAACGTTATATTGTGTAACTTTATAACGTATGACCTTACGTTGTATTACGCTATAACGTATAAAGACATGTAGTATTACGTTATGACGTATGACGTCATGTAGTATTACTTTATGACGTATGACGTCATGTAGTATTACTTTATGACGTATGACGTCATGTAGTATTACTTTATGACGTATGACGTCATGTAGTATTTCGTTATAACGTATGACGTTATGCAGTATTACGATATAACGTATGACGTTATGCGGTATTAGGTTATAACTTATGACGTTATGGAGTATTACGTTATAACGTATGACGTCATGTGGTATTACGTTATTACGAATAACGTTATATTATGTTACGTCATGTAGTATTACTTTATGACGTATGACGTCATGTAGTATTACTTTATGACGTATGACGTCATGTAGTATTACTTTATGACGTATGACATCATGTAGTATTACTTTATGACGTATGACGTCATGTAGTATTACTTTATGACGTATGACGTCATGTAGTATTTCGTTATAACGTATGACGTTATGCAGTATTACGATATAACGTATGACGTTATGCAGTATTAGGTTACAACGTATGACGTCATGTAGTATTACTTTATGACGTATGACGTCATGTAGTATTACTTTATGACGTATGACGTCATGTAGTATTTCGTTTTAACGTACAACGTTATATAGAATTACGATATAACGCACAACGTTATGTCGTATTACGTTATAACTTATCATGTCATGTAGTATTACGTTATAGCGTATGACGTTATGTAGTATTACGTTATTACGAATAACGTTATATTGTGTAACTTTATAACGTATGACCTTATGTTGTATTACGTTATAACGTATAATGACATGTAGTATTACGTTATAACGTATGACGTCATGTGGTATTACGTTATTACGAATATCGTAATATTGTATTACTTTATGACGTATGACGTCATGTAGTATTACTATATGACGTATGACGTCATGTAGTATTACTATATGACGTATGACGTCATGTAGTATTAGGTTATAACGTATGAAGTTATGTATTATTACGATATAACGTATGACGTTAAGCAGTATTAGGTTATAACGTATGACGTTATGTAGTATTAGGTTATAACGTATGGCGTTATGTGGTATTACGATATAACGTATGACGTTATGCAGTACTACGTTATAACGTATGACGTTATGTAGTGTTACGTTATAATGTATGACGTTATGTAGCATTACGGTATTTCGAACAACGTTGTTTTGTGTTACTTTATAACGTATGACGTTATGTAGTGTTACGTTATAACGTATGACGCCGTGTAGTATTACGTTATAAGTATAACATTATGTAGTATCACGTTATAGCGTATGACGTCATGTAGTATTACGTTATTACGAATATCGTAATATTGTGTTACTTTATGACGTATGACGTCATGTAATATTGCTTTATGACGTATGACGTCATGTAGTATTTCCTTATAACGTATGACGTTATGTAGTATTACGATATAACGTATGACGTCATGTAGTATTACTTTATGACGTATGACGTCATGTAGTATTACTTTATGACGTATGACGTCATGTAGTATTACTTTATGACGTATGACGTCATGTAGTATTACTTTATGACGTATGACGTCATGTAGTATTTCGTTATAACGTATGACGTTATGCAGTATTACGATATAACGTATGACGTTATGCGGTATTAGGTTATAACGTATGACGTTATGGAGTATTACGTTATAACGTATGACGTCATGTGGTATTACGTTATTACGAATAACGTTATATTATGTTACGTCATGTAGTATTACTTTATGACGTATGACGTCATGTAGTATTACTTTATGACGTATGACGTCATGTAGTATTACTTTATGACGTATGACGTCATGTAGTATTACTTTATGACGTATGACGTCATGTAGTATTACTTTATGACGTATGACGTCATGTAGTATTTCGTTATAACGTATGACGTTATGCAGTATTACGATATAACGTATGACGTTATGCAGTATTACGATATAACGTATGACGTTATGCGGTATTAGGTTATAACGTATGACGTTATGGAGTATTACGTTATAACGTATGACGTCATGTGGTATTACGTTATTACGAATAACGTTATATTATGTTACGTCATGTAGTATTACTTTATGACGTATGACGTCATGTAGTATTACGATATAACGTATGACGTTATGCAGTACTACGTTATAACGTATGACGTTATGTAGAGTTACGTTATAACGTATGACGTTATGTATTAGTACGATATAACGTATGACGTTATGCAGTATGAGGTTATAACGTATGACGTCATGTAGTTTTGCGTTATAACGTATGACGTCATGTAGTATTAGGTTATAACGTATGCCGTCATGTAGTATTACGTTATAACATATGACGTCATGTAGTAATACGATATAACGTACAACGTTATATAGAATTACGATATAACGCACAACGTTATGTCGTATTACGTTATAACGTATCATGTCATGTAGTATTACGTTATTACGAATAACGTTATATTGTGTTACCTTATAACGTGTGACCTTTTGTTGTATTACGTTATAACGTATAAAGACATGTAGTATTACGTTGTAACGTATGACGTCATGTAGTATTACTTTATGACGTATGACGTCATGTAGTATTATGTTATAACATATGCCGTCATGTAGTATTACGTTATAACATATGACGTCATGTAATACTACGATATAACGTACAGCGTTATATAGAATTACGATATAACGCACAACGTTATGTCGTATTACGTTATACCGTATGACGTTATATTGTGTTACTTTATGACGTATGACGTCATGTAGTATTACTTTATGACGTATGACGTCATGTAGTATTACTTTATGACGTATGCCGTCATGTAGTATTACGTTATAACCTATGACGTCATGTAGTAATACGATATAACGTACAACGTTATATAGAATTACGATATAACGCACAACGTTATGTCGTATTACGTTATAACGTATCATGTCATGTAGTATTACGTTATAACGAATGACGTTATGGAGTATTACGTTATAACGTATGACGCCATGTGGTATTACGTTATTACGAATAACGTTATATTATGTTACTTTATGACATATGACGTCATGTAGTATTACTTCATGACGTATGACGTCATGTAGTATTACTTTATGACGTATGACGTCATGTAGTATTACTTTATGACGTATGACGTCATGCAGTATTACTTTATGACGTATGACGTCATGTAGTATTTCGTTGTAACGTATGACGTTATGCAGTATTACGATATAACGTATGACGTTATGCAGTATTAGGTTATAACGTATGACGTCATGTAGTATTACTTTATGACGTATGACGTCATGTAGTATTACTTTATGACGTATGATGTCATGTAGTATTTCGTTTTAACGTACAACGTTATATATAATTACGATATAACGCACAACGTTATGTCGTATTACGTTATAACTTATCATGTCATGTAGTATTACGTTATAACGTATGACGTTATGTAGTATTACGTTATTACGTATAACGTTATATTGTGTAACTTTATAACGTATGACCTTATGTTGTATTACGTTATAACGTATAAAGACATGTAGTATTACGTTATAACGTATGACGTCATGTGGTATTACGTTATTACGAATATCGTAATATTGTATTACTTTATGACGTATGACGTCATGTAGTATTACTATATGACGTATGACGTCATGTAGTATTACTATATGACGTATGACGTCATGTGGTATTACGTTATTACGAATAACGTTATATTGTGTTATTTTATAACGTATGACCTTATGTTGTATTACGTTATAACGTATAGAGGCATGTAGTATTACGTTGTAACGTACGGCGTCATGTAGAATTACGTTATAACGTATTCCGTCATGTAGTATTACGTTATAACATATGACGTCATGTAGTATTACGATATAACGTACAACGTTATATAGAATTACGATATAACGCACAACGTTATGTCGTATTACGTTATAACTTATCATGTCATGTAGTATTACGTTATAACGTATGACGTTATGTAGTATTACGTTATTACGAATAACGTTATATTGTGTAACTTTATAACGTATGACCTTACGTTGTATTACGTTATAACGTATAAAGACATGTAGTATTACGTTATGACGTATGACGTCATGTGGTATTACTTTATGACGTATGACGTCATGTGGTATTACTTTATGACGTATGACGTCATGTAGTATTACTTTATGACGTATGACGTCATGTAGTATTACTTTATGACGTATGACGTCATGTAGTATTTCGTTATAACGTATGACGTTATGCAGTATTACGATATAACGTACAACGTTATGCAGTATTAGGTTATAACGTATGACGTTATGGAGTATTACGTTATTCCGTATGACGTCATGTGGTATTACGTTATTACGAATAACGTTATATTGTGTTATTTTATAACGTATGACCTTATGTTGTATTACGTTATAACGTATAAAGGCATGTAGTATTACGTTGTAACGTACGGCGTCATGTAGAATTACGTTATAACGTATTCCGTCATGTAGTATTACGTTATAACATATGACGTCATGTAGTATTACGATATAACGTACAACGTTATATAGAATTACGATATAACGCACAACGTTATGTCGTATTACGTTATAACTTATCATGTCATGTAGTATTACGTTATAACGTATGACGTTATGTAGTATTACGTTATTACGAATAACGTTATATTGTGTAACTTTATAACGTATGACCTTACGTTGTATTACGTTATAACGTATAAAGACATGTAGTATTACGTTATGACGTATGACGTCATGTAGTATTACTTTATGACGTATGACGTCATGTAGTATTACTTTATGACGTATGCCGTCATGTAGTATTACTTTATGACGTATGACGTCATGTAGTATTACTTTATGACGTATGACGTCATGTAGTATTACTTTATGACGTATGACGTCATGTAGTATTTCGTTACAAAGTATGACGTTATGCAGTATTACGATATAACGTATGACGTTATGCGGTATTAGGTTATAACTTATGACGTTATGGAGTATTACGTTATAACGTATGACGTCATGTGGTATTACGTTATTACGAATAACGTTATATTATGTTACGTAATGTAGTATTACTTTATGACGTATGACGTCATGTAGTATTACTTTATGACGTATGCCGTCATGTAGTATTACGTTATAACATATGACGGAATGTAGTAATACGATATAACGTACAACGTTATATAGAATTACGATATAACGCACAACGTTATGTCTTATTACGTTATAACGTATCATGTCATGTAGTATTACGTTATAACGAATGACGTTATGGAGTATTACGTTATAACGTATGACGCCATGTGGTATTACGTTATTACGAATAAC
Organism: Bombus terrestris; assembly: GCF_910591885.1. NCBI lineage: Eukaryota > Metazoa > Arthropoda > Insecta > Hymenoptera > Apidae > Bombus > Bombus terrestris. The sequence goes on from NW_025963556.1 coordinate 1,460,950, forward strand.
GTTATATTATGTTACTTTATGACATATGACGTCATGTAGTATTACTTTATGACGTATGACGTCATGTAGTATTACTTTATGACGTATGACGTCATGTAGTATTACTTTATGACGTATGACGTCATGCAGTATTACTTTATGACGTATGACGTCATGTAGTATTTCGTTATAACGTATGACGTTATGCAGTATTACGATATAACGTATGACGTTATGCGGTATTAGGTTATAACTTATGACGTTATGGAGTATTACGTTATAACGTATGACGTCATGTGGTATTACGTTATTACGAATAACGTTATATTATGTTACGTAATGTAGTATTACTTTATGACGTATGACGTCATGTAGTATTACTTTATGACGTATGACGTCATGTAGTATTACTTTATGACGTATGACGTCATGTAGTATTACTTTATGACGTATGACGTCATGTAGTATTACTTTATGACGTATGACGTCATGTAGTATTATGTTATAACATATGCCGTCATGTAGTATTACGTTATAACATATGACGTCATGTAATACTACGATATAACGTACAGCGTTATATAGAATTACGATATAACGCACAACGTTATGTCGTATTACGTTATACCGTATGACGTTATATTGTGTTACTTTATGACGTATGACGTCATGTAGTATTACTTTATGACGTATGACGTCATGTAGTATTACTTTATGACGTATGCCGTCATGTAGTATTACGTTATAACCTATGACGTCATGTAGTAATACGATATAACGTACAACGTTATATAGAATTACGATATAACGCACAACGTTATGTCGTATTACGTTATAACGTATCATGTCATGTAGTATTACGTTATAACGAATGACGTTATGGAGTATTACGTTATAACGTATGACGCCATGTGGTATTACGTTATTACGAATAACGTTATATTATGTTACTTTATGACATATGACGTCATAAAGTAATACTACATGACGTATGACGTCATGTAGTATTACTTTATGACGTATGACGTCATGTAGTATTACTTTATGACGTATGACGTCATGCAGTATTACTTTATGACGTATGACGTCATGTAGTATTTCGTTATAACGTATGACGTTATGCAGTATTACGATATAACGTATGACGTTATGCAGTATTAGGTTATAACGTATGACGTCATGTAGTATTACTTTATGACGTATGACGTCATGTAGTATTACTTTATGACGTATGATGTCATGTAGTATTTCGTTTTAACGTACAACGTTATATATAATTACGATATAACGCACAACGTTATGTCGTATTACGTTATAACTTATCATGTCATGTAGTATTACGTTATAACGTATGACGTTATGTAGTATTACGTTATTACGTATAACGTTATATTGTGTAACTTTATAACGTATGACCTTATGTTGTATTACGTTATAACGTATAAAGACATGTAGTATTACGTTATAACGTATGACGTCATGTGGTATTACGTTATTACGAATATCGTAATATTGTATTACTTTATGACGTATGACGTCATGTAGTATTACTATATGACGTATGACGTCATGTAGTATTACTATATGACGTATGACGTCATGTGGTATTACGTTATTACGAATAACGTTATATTGTGTTATTTTATAACGTATGACCTTATGTTGTATTACGTTATAACGTATAGAGGCATGTAGTATTACGTTGTAACGTACGGCGTCATGTAGAATTACGTTATAACGTATTCCGTCATGTAGTATTACGTTATAACATATGACGTCATGTAGTATTACGATATAACGTACAACGTTATATAGAATTACGATATAACGCACAACGTTATGTCGTATTACGTTATAACTTATCATGTCATGTAGTATTACGTTATAACGTATGACGTTATGTAGTATTACGTTATTACGAATAACGTTATATTGTGTAACTTTATAACGTATGACCTTACGTTGTATTACGTTATAACGTATAAAGACATGTAGTATTACGTTATGACGTATGACGTCATGTGGTATTACTTTATGACGTATGACGTCATGTGGTATTACTTTATGACGTATGACGTCATGTAGTATTACTTTATGACGTATGACGTCATGTAGTATTACTTTATGACGTATGACGTCATGTAGTATTTCGTTATAACGTATGACGTTATGCAGTATTACGATATAACGTACAACGTTATGCAGTATTAGGTTATAACGTATGACGTTATGGAGTATTACGTTATTCCGTATGACGTCATGTGGTATTACGTTATTACGAATAACGTTATATTGTGTTATTTTATAACGTATGACCTTATGTTGTATTACGTTATAACGTATAAAGGCATGTAGTATTACGTTGTAACGTACGGCGTCATGTAGAATTACGTTATAACGTATTCCGTCATGTAGTATTACGTTATAACATATGACGTCATGTAGTATTACGATATAACGTACAACGTTATATAGAATTACGATATAACGCACAACGTTATGTCGTATTACGTTATAACTTATCATGTCATGTAGTATTACGTTATAACGTATGACGTTATGTAGTATTACGTTATTACGAATAACGTTATATTGTGTAACTTTATAACGTATGACCTGACGTTGTATTACGTTATAACGTATAAAGACATGTAGTATTACGTTATGACGTATGACGTCATGTAGTATTACTTTATGACGTATGACGTCATGTAGTATTACTTTATGACGTATGCCGTCATGTAGTATTACTTTATGACGTATGACGTCATGTAGTATTACTTTATGACGTATGACGTCATGTAGTATTACTTTATGACGTATGACGTCATGTAGTATTTCGTTACAACGTATGACGTTATGCAGTATTACGATATAACGTATGACGTTATGCGGTATTAGGTTATAACTTATGACGTTATGGAGTATTACGTTATAACGTATGACGTCATGTGGTATTACGTTATTACGAATAACGTTATATTATGTTACGTAATGTAGTATTACTTTATGACGTATGACGTCATGTAGTATTACTTTATGACGTATGCCGTCATGTAGTATTACGTTATAACATATGACGGAATGTAGTAATACGATATAACGTACAACGTTATATAGAATTACGATATAACGCACAACGTTATGTCTTATTACGTTATAACGTATCATGTCATGTAGTATTACGTTATAACGAATGACGTTATGGAGTATTACGTTATAACGTATGACGCCATGTGGTATTACGTTATTACGAATAACGTTATATTATGTTACTTTATGACATATGACGTCATGTAGTATTACTTTATGACGTATGACGTCATGTAGTATTACTTTATGACGTATGACGTCATGTAGTATTACTTTATGACGTATGACGTCATGCAGTATTACTTTATGACGTATGACGTCATGTAGTATTACTTTATGACGTATGACGTCATGTAGTATTACTTTATGACGTATGACGTCATGTAGTATTTCGTTTTAACGTACAACGTTATATAGAATTACGATATAACGCACAACGTTATGTCGTATTACGTTATAACTTATCATGTCATGTAGTATTACGTTATAACGTATGACGTTATGTAGTATTACGTTATTACGAATAACGTTATATTGTGTAACTTTATAACGTATGACCTTATGTTGTATTACGTTATAACGTATAAAGACATGTAGTATTACGTTATAACGTATGACGTCATGTGGTATTACGTTATTACGAATATCGTAATATTGTATTACTTTATGACGTATGACGTCATGTAGTATTACTATATGACGTATGACGTCATGTAGTATTACTATATGACGTATGACGTCATGTAGTATTACTATATGACGTATGACGTCATGTAGTATTAGGTTATAACGTATGAAGTTATGTATTATTACGATATAACGTATGACGTTAAGCAGTATTAGGTTATAACGTATGACATTATGTAGTATTAGGTTATAACGTATGGCGTTATGTAGTATTACGATATAACGTATGACGTTATGCAGTACTACGTTATAACGTATGACGTTATGTAGTGTTACGTTATAATGTATGACGTTATGTAGCATTACGGTATTTCGAACAACGTTGTATTGTGTTACTTTATAACGTATGACGTTATGTAGTGTTACGTTATAACGTATGACGCCGTGTAGTATTACGTTATAAGTATAACATTATGTAGTATCACGTTATAGCGTATGACGTCATGTAGTATTACTTTATGACGTATGACGTCATGTAGTATTACTTTATGACGTATGACGTCATGTAGTATTACTTTATGACTTATGACGTCATGTAGTATTACTTTATGACGTATGACGTCATGTAGTATTACTTTATGACGTATGACGTCATGTAGTATTACTTTATGACGTATGACGTCATGCAGTATTACTTTATGACGTATGACGTCATGTAGTATTTCGTTATAACGTATGACGTTATGCAGTATTACGATATAACGTATGACGTTATGCAGTATTAGGTTATAACGTATGACGTCATGTAGTATTACTTTATGACGTATGACGTCATGTAGTATTACTTTATGACGTACGATGTCATGTAGTATTTCGTTTTAACGTACAACGTTATATATAATTACGATATAACGCACAACGTTATGTCGTATTACGTTATAACTTATCATGTCATGTAGTATTACGTTATAACGTATGACGTTATGTAGTATTACGTTATTACGTATAACGTTATATTGTGTAACTTTATAACGTATGACCTTATGTTGTATTACGTTATAACGTATAAAGACATGTAGTATTACGTTATAACGTATGACGTCATGTGGTATTACGTTATTACGAATATCGTAATATTGTATTACTTTATGACGTATGACGTCATGTAGTATTACTATATGACGTATGACGTCATGTAGTATTACTATATGACGTATGACGTCATGTGGTATTACGTTATTACGAATAACGTTATATTGTGTTATTTTATAACGTATGACCTTATGTTGTATTACGTTATAACGTATAGAGGCATGTAGTATTACGTTGTAACGTACGGCGTCATGTAGAATTACGTTATAACGTATTCCGTCATGTAGTATTACGTTATAACATATGACGTCATGTAGTATTACGATATAACGTACAACGTTATATAGAATTACGATATAACGCACAACGTTATGTCGTATTACGTTATAACTTATCATGTCATGTAGTATTACGTTATAACGTATGACGTTATGTAGTATTACGTTATTACGAATAACGTTATATTGTGTAACTTTATAACGTATGACCTTACGTTGTATTACGTTATAACGTATAAAGACATGTAGTATTACGTTATGACGTATGACGTCATGTGGTATTACTTTATGACGTATGACGTCATGTGGTATTACTTTATGACGTATGACGTCATGTAGTATTACTTTATGACGTATGACGTCATGTAGTATTACTTTATGACGTATGACGTCATGTAGTATTTCGTTATAACGTATGACGTTATGCAGTATTACGATATAACGTACAACGTTATGCAGTATTAGGTTATAACGTATGACGTTATGGAGTATTACGTTATTCCGTATGACGTCATGTGGTATTACGTTATTACGAATAACGTTATATTGTGTTATTTTATAACGTATGACCCTATGTTGTATTACGTTATAACGTATAAAGGCATGTAGTATTACGTTGTAACGTACGGCGTCATGTAGAATTACGTTATAACGTATTCCGTCATGTAGTATTACGTTATAACATATGACGTCATGTAGTATTACGATATAACGTACAACGTTATATAGAATTACGATATAACGCACAACGTTATGTCGTATTACGTTATAACTTATCATGTCATGTAGTATTACGTTATAACGTATGACGTTATGTAGTATTACGTTATTACGAATAACGTTATATTGTGTAACTTTATAACGTATGACCTTACGTTGTATTACGTTATAACGTATAAAGACATGTAGTATTACGTTATGACGTATGACGTCATGTAGTATTACTTTATGACGTATGACGTCATGTAGTATTACTTTATGACGTATGCCGTCATGTAGTATTACTTTATGACGTATGACGTCATGTAGTATTACTTTATGACGTATGACGTCATGTAGTATTACTTTATGACGTATGACGTCATGTAGTATTTCGTTATAACGTATGACGTTATGCAGTATTACGATATAACGTATGACGTTATGCGGTATTAGGTTATAACTTATGACGTTATGGAGTATTACGTTATAACGTATGACGTCATGTGGTATTACGTTATTACGAATAACGTTATATTATGTTACGTCATGTAGTATTACTTTATGACGTATGACGTCATGTAGTATTACTTTATGACGTATGCCGTCATGTAGTATTACGTTATAACATATGACGGAATGTAGTAATACGATATAACGTACAACGTTATATAGAATTACGATATAACGCACAACGTTATGTCTTATTACGTTATAACGTATCATGTCATGTAGTATTACGTTATAACGAATGACGTTATGGAGTATTACGTTATAACGTATGACGTCATGTGGTATTACGTTATTACGAATAACGTTATATTATGTTACTTTATGACATATGACGTCATGTAGTATTACTTTATGACGTATGACGTCATGTAGTATTACTTTATGACGTATGACGTCATGTAGTATTACTTTATGACGTATGACGTCATGCAGTATTACTTTATGACGTATGACGTCATGTAGTATTACTTTATGACGTATGACGTCATGTAGTATTACTTTATGACGTATGACGTCATGTAGTATTACTTTATGACGTATGACGTCATGTAGTATTACTTTATGACGTATGACGTCATGTAGTATTACTTTATGACGTATGACGTCATGTAGTATTACTTTATGACGTATGACGTCATGTAGTATTACTTTATGACGTATGACGTCATGTAGTATTACTTTATGACGTATGACGTCATGTAGTATTTCGTTTTAACGTACAACGTTATATAGAATTACGATATAACGCACAACGTTATGTCGTATTACGTTATAACTTATCATGTCATGTAGTATTACGTTATAACGTATGACGTTATGTAGTATTACGTTATTACGAATAACGTTATATTGTGTAACTTTATAACGTATGACCTTATGTTGTATTACGTTATAACGTATAAAGACATGTAGTATTACGTTATAACGTATGACGTCATGTGGTATTACGTTATTACGAATATCGTAATATTGTATTACTTTATGACGTATGACGTCATGTAGTATTACTATATGACGTATGACGTCATGTAGTATTACTATATGACGTATGACGTCATGTAGTATTACTATATGACGTATGACGTCATGTAGTATTAGGTTATAACGTATGAAGTTATGTATTATTACGATATAACGTATGACGTTAAGCAGTATTAGGTTATAACGTATGACATTATGTAGTATTAGGTTATAACGTATGGCGTTATGTAGTATTACGATATAACGTATGACGTTATGCAGTACTACGTTATAACGTATGACGTTATGTAGTGTTACGTTATAATGTATGACGTTATGTAGCATTACGGTATTTCGAACAACGTTGTATTGTGTTACTTTATAACGTATGACGTTATGTAGTGTTACGTTATAACGTATGACGCCGTGTAGTATTACGTTATAAGTATAACATTATGTAGTATCACGTTATAGCGTATGACGTCATGTAGTATTACTTTATGACGTATGACGTCATGTAGTATTACTTTATGACGTATGACGTCATGTAGTATTACTTTATGACTTATGACGTCATGTAGTATTACTTTATGACGTATGACGTCATGTAGTATTACTTTATGACGTATGACGTCATGTAGTATTACTTTATGACGTATGACGTCATGTAGTATTTCGTTATAACGTATGACGTTATGCAGTATTACGATATAACGTATGACGTTATGCGGTATTAGGTTATAACGTATGACGTTATGGAGTATTACGTTATAACGTATGACGTCATGTGGTATTACGTTATTACGAATAACGTTATATTATGTTACGTCATGTAGTATTACTTTATGACGTATGACGTCATGTAGTATTACTTTATGACGTATGACGTCATGTAGTATTACTTTATGACGTATGACGTCATGTAGTATTACTTTATGACGTATGACGTCATGTAGTATTACTTTATGACGTATGACGTCATGTAGTATTTCGTTATAACGTATGACGTTATGCAGTATTACGATATAACGTATGACGTTATGCAGTATTAGGTTATAACGTATGACGTCATGTAGTATTACTTTATGACGTATGACGTCATGTAGTATTACTTTATGACGTATGACGTCATGTAGTATTTCGTTTTAACGTACAACGTTATATAGAATTACGATATAACGCACAACGTTATGTCGTATTACGTTATAACTTATCATGTCATGTAGTATTACGTTATAACGTATGACTTTATGTAGTATTACGTTATTACGAATAACGTTATATTGTGTAACTTTATAACGTATGACCTTATGTTGTATTACGTTATAACGTATAAAGACATGTAGTATTACGTTATAACGTATGACGTCATGTGGTATTACGTTATTACGAATATCGTAATATTGTATTACTTTATGACGTATGACGTCATGTAGTATTACTATATGACGTATGACGTCATGTAGTATTACTATATGACGTATGACGTCATGTAGTATTACTATATGACGTATGACGTCATGTAGTATTACGATATAACGTATGACGTTAAGCAGTATTAGGTTATAACGTATGACGTTATGTAGTATTAGGTTATAACGTATGGCGTTATGTAGTATTACGATATAACGTATGACGTTATGCAGTACTACGTTATAACGTATGACGTTATGTAGTGTTACGTTATAATGTATGACGTTATGTAGCATTACGGTATTTCGAACAACGTTGTATTGTGTTACTTTATAACGTATGACGTTATGTAGTGTTACGTTATAACGTGTGACGCCGTGTAGTATTACGTTATAAGTATAACATTATGTAGTATCACGTTATAGCGTATGACGTCATGTAGTATTACTTTATGACGTATGACGTCATGTAATATTATGTTATAACATATGCCGTCATGTAGTATTACGTTATAACATATGACGTCATGTAATATTACGATATAACGTACAGCGTTATATAGAATTACGATATAACGCACAACGTTATGTCGTATTACGTTATACCGTATGACGTTATATTGTGTTACTTTATGACGTATGACGTCATGTAGTATTACTTTATGACGTATGCCGTCATGTAGTATTACGTTATAACATATGACGTCATGTAGTAATACGATATAACGTACAACGTTATATAGAATTACGATATAACGCACAACGTTATGTCGTATTACGTTATAACGTATCATGTCATGTAGTATTACGTTATAACGAATGACGTTATGGAGTATTACGTTATAACGTATGACGCCATGTGGTATTAGGTTATTACGAATAACGTTATATTATGTTACTTTATGACATATGACGTCATGTAGTATTACTTTATGACGTATGACGTCATGTAGGATTACTTTATGACGTATGACGTCATGTAGTATTACTTTATGACGTATGACGTCATGTAGTATTACTTTATGACGTATGACGTCATGTAGTATTTCGTTATAACGTATGACGTTATGCAGTATTACGATATAACGTATGACGGTATGCAGTATTACGTTATAACGTATGACGTTATGCAGTATTACGATATAACGTATGACGGTATGCAGTATTACGTTATAACGTATGACGTTATGCAGTATTACGTTATAACGTATGACGTTATGTATTAGTACGATATAACGTATGACGTTATGCAGTATGAGGTTATAGCGTATGACGTCATGTAGTTTTGCGTTATAACGTATGACGTCATGTAGTATTACGATATAACGTACAACGTTATGCAGTATTAGGTTATAACGTATGACGTTATGGAGTATTACGTTATTACGTATGACGTCATGTGGTATTACGTTATTACGAATAACGTTATATTGTGTTATTTTATAACGTATGACCTTATGTTGTATTACGTTATAACGAATAAAGGCATGTAGTATTACGTTGTAACGTACGGCGTCATGTAGAATTACGTTATAACGTATTCCGTCATGTAGTATTACGTTATAACATATGACGTCATGTAGTATTACGATATAACGTACAACGTTATATAGAATTACGATATAACGCACAACGTTATGTCGTATTACGTTATAACTTATCATGTCATGTAGTATTACGTTATAACGTATGACGTCATGTAGTATTACTTTATGACGTATGACGTCATGTAGTATTACTTTATGACGTATGACGTCATGTAGTATTTCGTTATAACGTATGACGTTATGCAGTATTACGATATAACGTATGACGTTATGCAGTATTAGGTTATAACGTATGACGTCATGTAGTATTACTTTATGACGTATGACGTCATGTAGTATTACTTTATGACGTATGACGTCATGTAGTATTACTTTATGACGTATGACGTCATGTAGTATTTCGTTACAACGTATGACGTTATGCAGTATTACGATATAACGTATGACGTTATGCGGTATTAGGTTATAACTTATGACGTTATGGAGTATTACGTTATAACGTATGACGTCATGTGGTATTACGTTATTACGAATAACGTTATATTATGTTACGTCATGTAGTATTACTTTATGACGTATGACGTCATGTAGTATTACTTTATGACGTATGACGTCATGTAGTATTACTTTATGACGTATGACGTCATGTAGTATTTCGTTATAACGTATGACGTTATGCAGTATTACGATATAACGTATGACGTTATGCAGTATTAGGTTATAACGTATGACGTCATGTAGTATTACTTTATGACGTATGACGTCATGTAGTATTACTTTATGACGTATGACTTCATGTAGTATTTCGTTTTAACGTACAACGTTATATAGAATTACGATATAACGCACAACGTTATGTCGTATTACGTTATAACTTATCATGTCATGTAGTATTACGTTATAACGTATGACGTTATGTAGTATTACGTTATTACGAATAACGTTATATTGTGTAACTTTATAACGTATGACCTTATGTTGTATTACGATATAACGTATAAAGACATGTAGTATTACGTTATAACGTATGACGTCATGTGGTATTACGTTATTACGAATATCGTAATATTGTATTACTTTATGACGTATGACGTCATGTAGTATTACTATATGACGTATGACGTCATGTAGTATTACTATATGACGTATGACGTCATGTAGTATTAGGTTATAACGTATGAAGTTATGTATTATTACGATATAACGTATGACGTTAAGCAGTATTAGGTTATAACGTATGACGTTATGTAGTATTAGGTTATAACGTATGGCGTTATGTAGTATTACGATATAACGTATGACGTTATGCAGTACTACGTTATAACGTATGACGTTATGTAGTGTTACGTTATAATGTATGACGTTATGTAGCATTACGGTATTTCGAACAACGTTGTATTGTGTTACTTTATAACGTATGACGTTATGTAGTGTTACGTTATAACGTATGACGCCGTGTAGTATTACGTTATAAGTATAACATTATGTAGTATCAAGTTATAGCGTATGACGTCATGTAGTATTACGTTATTACGAATATCGTAATATTGTGTTACTTTATGACGTATGACGTCATGTAATATTGCTTTATGACGTATGACGTCATGTAGTATTTCCTTATAACGTATGACGTTATGTAGTATTACGATATAACGTATGACGTCATGTAGTATTACTTTATGACGTATGACGTCATGTAGTATTTCGTTATAACGTATGACGTTATGCAGTATTACGATATAACGTATGACGTTATGCAGTATTAGGTTATAACGTATGACGTCATGTAGTATTACTTTATGACGTATGACGTCATGTAGTATTACTTTATGACGTATGACGTCATGTAGTATTTCGTTTTAACGTACAACGTTATATAGAATTACGATATAACGCACAACGTTATGTCGTATTACGTTATAACTTATCATGTCATGTAGTATTACGTTATAACGTATGACTTTATGTAGTATTACGTTATTACGAATAACGTTATATTGTGTAACTTTATAACGTATGACCTTATGTTGTATTACGTTATAACGTATAAAGACATGTAGTATTACGTTATAACGTATGACGTCATGTGGTATTACGTTATTACGAATATCGTAATATTGTATTACTTTATGACGTATGACGTCATGTAGTATTACTATATGACGTATGACGTCATGTAGTATTACGTTATAACGTATGACGTCATGTGGTATTACGTTATTACGAATAACGTTATATTGTGTTATTTTATAACGTATGACCTTATGTTGTATTACGTTATAACGTATAAAGGCATGTAGTATTACGTTGTAACGTACGGCGTCATGTAGAATTACGTTATAACGTATTCCGTCATGTAGTATTACGTTATAACATATGACGTCATGTAGTATTACGATATAACGTACAACGTTATATAGAATTACGATATAACGCACAACGTTATGTCGTATTACGTTATAACTTATCATGTCATGTAGTATTACGTTATAACGTATGACGTTATGTAGTATTACGTTATTACGAATAACGTTATATTGTGTAACTTTATAACGTATGACCTTACGTTGTATTACGTTATAACGTATAAAGACATGTAGTATTACGTTATGACGTATGACGTCATGTGGTATTACTTTATGACGTATGACGTCATGTAGTATTACTTTATGACGTATGACGTCATGTAGTATTACTTTATGACGTATGACGTCATGTAGTTTTGCGTTATAACGTATGACGTCATGTAGTATTAGGTTATAACGTATGCCGTCATGTAGTATTACGTTATAACATATGACGTCATGTAGTAATACGATATAACGTACAACGTTATATAGAATTACGATATAACGCACAACGTTATGTCGTATTACGTTATAGCGTATCATGTCATGTAGTATTACGTTATTACGAATAACGTTATATTGTGTTACCTTATAACGTGTGACCTTTTGTTGTATTACGTTATAACGTATAAAGACATGTAGTATTACGTTGTAACGTATGACGTCATGTAGTATTACTTTATAACGTATGACGTCATGTAGTATTATGTTATAACATATGCCGTCATGTAGTATTACGTTATAACATATGACGTCATGTAATATTACGATATAACGTACAGCGTTATATAGAATTACGATATAACGCACAACGTTATGTCGTATTACGTTATACCGTATGACGTTATATTGTGTTACTTTATGACGTATGACGTCATGTAGTATTACTTTATGACGTATGCCGTCATGTAGTATTACGTTATATCATATGACGTCATGTAGTAATACGATATAACGTACAACGTTATATAGAATAACGATATAACGCACAACGTTATGTCGTATTACGTTATAACGTATCATGTCATGTAGTATTACGTTATAACGTATGACGTTATGTATTAGTACGATATAACGTATGACGTTATGCAGTATGAGGTTATAGCGTATGACGTCATGTAGTTTTGCGTTATAACGTATGACGTCATGTAGTATTACGATATAACGTACAACGTTATGCAGTATTAGGTTATAACGTATGACGTTATGGAGTATTACGTTATTACGTATGACGTCATGTGGTATTACGTTATTACGAATAACGTTATATTGTGTTATTTTATAACGTATGACCTTATGTTGTATTACGTTATAACGTATAAAGGCATGTAGTATTACGTTGTAACGTACGGCGTCATGTACAATTACGTTATAACGTATTCCGTCATGTAGTATTACGTTATAACATATGACGTCATGTAGTATTACGATATAACGTACAACGTTATATAGAATTACGATATAACGCACAACGTTATGTCGTATTACGTTATAACTTATCATGTCATGTAGTATTACGTTATAACGTATGACGTTATGTAGTATTACGTTATTACGAATAACGTTATATTGTGTAACTTTATAACGTATGACCTTACGTTGTATTACGTTATAACGTATAAAGACATGTAGTATTACGTTATGACGTATGACGTCATGTAGTATTACTTTATGACGTATGACGTCATGTGGTATTACTTTATGACGTATGACGTCATGTAGTATTACTTTATGACGTATGACGTCATGTAGTATTACTTTATGACGTATGACGTCATGTAGTATTACTTTATGACGTATGACGTCATGTAGTATTTCGTTATAACGTATGACGTTATGCAGTATTACGATATAACGTAGAACGTTATGCAGTATTAGGTTATAACGTATGACGTTATGGAGTATTACGTTATAACGTATGACGTCATGTGGTATTACGTTATTACGAATAACGTTATATTGTGTTATTTTATAACGTATGACCTTATGTTGTATTACGTTATAACGTATAAAGGCATGTAGTATTACGTTGTAACGTACGGCGTCATGTAGAATTACGTTATAACGTATTCCGTCATGTAGTATTACGTTATAACATATGACGTCATGTAGTATTACGATATAACGTACAACGTTATATAGAATTACGATATAACGCACAACGTTATGTCGTATTACGTTATAACTTATCATGTCATGTAGTATTACGTTATAACGTATGACGTTATGTAGTATTACGTTATTACGAATAACGTTATATTGTGTAACTTTATAACGTATGACCTTACGTTGTATTACGTTATAACGTATAAAGACATGTAGTATTACGTTATGACGTATGACGTCATGTAGTATTACTTTATGACGTATGACGTCATGTAGTATTACTTTATGACGTATGCCGTCATGTAGTATTACTTTATGACGTATGACGTCATGTAGTATTACTTTATGACGTATGACGTCATGTAGTATTACTTTATGACGTATGACGTCATGTAGTATTTCGTTACAACGTATGACGTTATGCAGTATTACGATATAACGTATGACGTTATGCGGTATTAGGTTATAACTTATGACGTTATGGAGTATTACGTTATAACGTATGACGTCATGTGGTATTACGTTATTACGAATAACGTTATATTATGTTACGTCATGTAGTATTACTTTATGACGTATGACGTCATGTAGTATTACTTTATGACGTATGACGTCATGTAGTATTACTTTATGACGTATGACGTCATGTAGTATTACTTTATGACGTATGACGTCATGTAGTATTTCGTTATAACGTATGACGTTATGTAGTATTACGATATAACGTATGACGTTATGCAGTATTAGGTTATAACGTATGACGTCATGTAGTATTACTTTATGACGTATGACGTCATGTAGTATTACTTTATGACGTATGACGTCATGTAGTATTTCGTTTTAACGTACAACGTTATATAGAATTACGATATAACGCACAACGTTATGTCGTATTACGTTATAACTTATCATGTCATGTAGTATTACGTTATAACGTATGACGTTATGTAGTATTACGTTATTACGAATAACGTTATATTGTGTAACTTTATAACGTATGACCTTATGTTGTATTACGTTATAACGTATAAAGACATGTAGTATTACGTTATAACGTATTCCGTCATGTAGTATTACGTTATAACATATGACGTCATGTAGTATTACGATATAACGTACAACGTTATATAGAATTACGATATAACGCACAACGTTATGTCGTATTACGTTATAACTTATCATGTCATGTAGTATTACGTTATAACGTATGACGTTATGTAGTATTACGTTATTACGAATAACGTTATATTGTGTAACTTTATAACGTATGACCTTACGTTGTATTACGTTATAACGTATAAAGACATGTAGTATTACGTTATGACGTATGACGTCATGTGGTATTACTTTATGACGTATGACGTCATGTAGTATTACTTTATGACGTATGACGTCATGTAGTATTACTTTATGACGTATGACGTCATGTAGTTTTGCGTTATAACGTATGACGTCATGTAGTATTAGGTTATAACGTATGCCGTCATGTAGTATTACGTTATAACATATGACGTCATGTAGTAATACGATATAACGTACAACGTTATATAGAATTACGATATAACGCACAACGTTATGTCGTATTACGTTATAGCGTATCATGTCATGTAGTATTACGTTATTACGAATAACGTTATATTGTGTTACCTTATAACGTGTGACCTTTTGTTGTATTACGTTATAACGTATAAAGACATGTAGTATTACGTTGTAACGTATGACGTCATGTAGTATTACTTTATGACGTATGACGTCATGTAGTATTATGTTATAACATATGCCGTCATGTAGTATTACGTTATAACATATGACGTCATGTAATATTACGATATAACGTACAGCGTTATATAGAATTACGATATAACGCACAACGTTATGTCGTATTACGTTATACCGTATGACGTTATATTGTGTTACTTTGTGACGTATGACGTCATGTAGTATTACTTTATGACGTATGCCGTCATGTAGTATTACGTTATATCATATGACGTCATGTAGTAATACGATATAACGTACAACGTTATATAGAATAACGATATAACGCACAACGTTATGTCGTATTACGTTATAACGTATCATGTCATGTAGTATTACGTTATAACGTATGACGTTATGTATTAGTACGATATAACGTATGACGTTATGCAGTATGAGGTTATAGCGTATGACGTCATGTAGTTTTGCGTTATAACGTATGACGTCATGTAGTATTACGATATAACGTACAACGTTATGCAGTATTAGGTTATAACGTATGACGTTATGGAGTATTACGTTATTACGTATGACGTCATGTGGTATTACTTTATGTCGTATGACGTCATGTAGTATTACTTTATGACGTATGACGTCATGTAGTATTTCGTTATAACGTATGACGTTATGCAGTATTACGATATAACGTATGACGTTATGCAGTATTAGGTTATAACGTATGACGTCATGTAGTATTACTTTATGACGTATGACGTCATGTAGTATTACTTTATGACGTATGACGTCATGTAGTATTTCGTTTTAACGTACAACGTTATATAGAATTACGATATAACGAACAACGTTATGTCGTATTACGTTATAACTTATCATGTCATGTAGTATTACGTTATAACGTATGACGTTATGTAGTATTACGTTATTACGAATAACGTTATATTGTATTACTTTATGACGTATGACGTCATGTAGTATTACTATATGACGTATGACGTCATGTAGTATTACTATATGACGTATGACGTCATGTAGTATTACTTTATGACGTATGACGTCATGTAGTATTACTTTATGACGTATGACGTCATGTAGTATTACTTTATGACGTATGACGTCATGTAGTATTTCGTTATAACGTATGACGTTATGCAGTATTACGATATAACGTATGACGTTATGCGGTATTAGGTTATAACGTATGACGTTATGGAGTATTACGTTATAACGTATGACGTCATGTGGTATTACGTTATTACGAATAACGTTATATTATGTTACGTCATGTAGTATTACTTTATGACGTATGACGTCATGTAGTATTACGATATAACGTATGACGTTATGCAGTACTACGTTATAACGTATGACGTTATGTAGTGTTACGTTATAATGTATGACGTTATGTAGCATTACGGTATTTCGAACAACGTTGTATTGTGTTACTTTATAACGTATGACGTTATGTAGTGTTACGTTATAACGTATGACGCCGTGTAGTATTACGTTATAAGTATAACATTATGTAGTATCACGTTATAGCGTATGACGTCATGTAGTATTACGTTATTACGAATATCGTAATATTGTGTTACTTTATGACGTATGACGTCATGTAATATTGCTTTATGACGTATGACGTCATGTAGTATTTCCTTATAACGTATGACGTTATGTAGTATTACGTTATAACGTATGACGTCATGTAGTATTACTTTATGACGTATGACGTCATGTAGTATTTCGTTATAACGTATGACGTTATGCAGTATTACGATATAACGTATGACGTTATGCAGTATTAGGTTATAACGTATGACGTCATGTAGTATTACTTTATGACGTATGACGTCATGTAGTATTACTTTATGACGTATGACGTCATGTAGTATTTCGTTTTAACGTACAACGTTATATAGAATTACGATATAACGCACAACGTTATGTCGTATTACGTTATAACTTATCATGTCATGTAGTATTACGTTATAACGTATGACTTTATGTAGTATTACGTTATTACGAATAACGTTATATTGTGTAACTTTATAACGTATGACCCTATGTTGTATTACGTTATAACGTATAAAGACATGTAGTATTACGTTATAACGTATGACGTCATGTGGTATTACGTTATTACGAATATCGTAATATTGTATTACTTTATGACGTATGACGTCATGTAGTATTA
This sequence comes from Bombus terrestris, assembly GCF_910591885.1. Lineage (NCBI taxonomy): Eukaryota > Metazoa > Arthropoda > Insecta > Hymenoptera > Apidae > Bombus > Bombus terrestris. Next base: position 1,479,514 of record NW_025963556.1, read on the forward strand.
CTATATGACGTATGACGTCATGTAGTATTACGTTATAACGTATGACGTCATGTGGTATTACGTTATTACGAATAACGTTATATTGTGTTATTTTATAACGTATGACCTTATGTTGTATTACGTTATAACGTATAAAGGCATGTAGTATTACGTTGTAACGTACGGCGTCATGTAGAATTACGTTATAACGTATTCCGTCATGTAGTATTACGTTATAACATATGACGTCATGTAGTATTACGATATAACGTACAACGTTATATAGAATTACGATATAACGCACAACGTTATGTCGTATTACGTTATAACTTATCATGTCATGTAGTATTACGTTATAACGTATGACGTTATGTAGTATTACGTTATTACGAATAACGTTATATTGTGTAACTTTATAACGTATGACCTTACGTTGTATTACGTTATAACGTATAAAGACATGTAGTATTACGTTATGACGTATGACGTCATGTGGTATTACTTTATGACGTATGACGTCATGTAGTATTACTTTATGACGTATGACGTCATGTAGTATTACTTTATGACGTATGACGTCATGTAGTTTTGCGTTATAACGTATGACGTCATGTAGTATTAGGTTATAACGTATGCCGTCATGTAGTATTACGTTATAACATATGACGTCATGTAGTAATACGATATAACGTACAACGTTATATAGAATTACGATATAACGCACAACGTTATGTCGTATTACGTTATAGCGTATCATGTCATGTAGTATTACGTTATTACGAATAACGTTATATTGTGTTACCTTATAACGTGTGACCTTTTGTTGTATTACGTTATAACGTATAAAGACATGTAGTATTACGTTGTAACGTATGACGTCATGTAGTATTACTTTATGACGTATGACGTCATGTAGTATTATGTTATAACATATGCCGTCATGTAGTATTACGTTATAACATATGACGTCATGTAATATTACGATATAACGTACAGCGTTATATAGAATTACGATATAACGCACAAAGTTATGTCGTATTACGTTATACCGTATGACGTTATATTGTGTTACTTTATGACGTATGACGTCATGTAGTATTACTTTATGACGTATGCCGTCATGTAGTATTACGTTATATCATATGACGTCATGTAGTAATACGATATAACGTACAACGTTATATAGAATAACGATATAACGCACAACGTTATGTCGTATTACGTTATAACGTATCATGTCATGTAGTATTACGTTATAACGTATGACGTTATGTATTAGTACGATATAACGTATGACGTTATGCAGTATGAGGTTATAGCGTATGACGTCATGTAGTTTTGCGTTATAACGTATGACGTCATGTAGTATTACGATATAACGTACAACGTTATGCAGTATTAGGTTATAACGTATGACGTTATGGAGTATTACGTTATTACGTATGACGTCATGTGGTATTACTTTATGACGTATGACGTCATGTAGTATTACTTTATGACGTATGACGTCATGTAGTATTTCGTTATAACGTATGACGTTATGCAGTATTACGATATAACGTATGACGTTATGCAGTATTAGGTTATAACGTATGACGTTATGTAGTATTACGTTATTACGAATAACGTTATATTGTGTAACTTTATAACGTATGACCTTATGTTGTATTACGTTATAACGTATAAAGACATGTAGTATTACGTTATAACGTATGACGTCATGTGGTATTACGTTATTACGAATATCGTAATATTGTATTACTTTATGACGTATGACGTCATGTAGTATTACTATATGACGTATGACGTCATGTAGTATTACTTTATGACGTATGACGTCATGTAGTATTACTTTATGACGTATGACGTCATGTAGTATTACTTTATGACGTATGACGTCATGTAGTATTACTTTATGACGTATGACGTCATGTAGTATTTCGTTATAACGTATGACGTTATGCAGTATTACGATATAACGTATGACGTTATGCGGTATTAGGTTATAACGTATGACGTTATGGAGTATTACGTTATAACGTATGACGTCATGTGGTATTACGTTATTACGAATAACGTTATATTATGTTACGTCATGTAGTATTACTTTATGACGTATGACGTCATGTAGTATTACTTTATGACGTATGACGTCATGTAGTATTTCGTTATAACGTATGACGTTATGCAGTATTACGATATAACGTACAACGTTATGCAGTATTAGGTTATAACGTATGACGTTATGGAGTATTACGTTATTACGTATGACGTCATGTGGTATTACGTTATTACGAATAACGTTATATTGTGTTATTTTATAACGTATGACCTTATGTTGTATTACGTTATAACGTATAAAGGCATGTAGTATTACGTTGTAACGTACGGCGTCATGTAGCATTACGTTATAACGTATTCCGTCATGTAGTATTACGTTATAACATATGACGTCATGTAGTATTACGATATAACGTACAACGTTATATAGAATTACGATATAACGCACAACGTTATGTCGTATTACGTTATAACTTATCATGTCATGTAGTATTACGTTATAACGTATGACGTTATGTAGTATTACGTTATTACGAATAACGTTATATTGTGTAACTTTATAACGTATGACCTTACGTTGTATTACGTTATAACGTATAAAGACATGTAGTATTACGTTATGACGTATGACGTCATGTGGTATTACGTTATTACGAATATCGATATATTGTATTACTTTATGACGTATGACGTCATGTAGTATTACTATATGACGTATGACGTCATGTAGTATTACTATATGACGTATGACGTCATGTAGTATTACTATATGACGTATGACGTCATGTAGTATTACTATATGACGTATGACGTCATGTAGTATTAGGTTATAACGTATGAAGTTATGTATTATTACGATATAACGTATGACGTTAAGCAGTATTAGGTTATAACGTATGACGTTATGTAGTATTAGGTTATAACGTATGGCGTTATGTAGTATTACGATATAACGTATGACGTTATGCAGTACTACGTTATAACGTATGACGTTATGTAGTGTTACGTTATAATGTATGACGTTATGTAGCATTACGGTATTTCGAACAACGTTGTATTGTGTTACTTTATAACGTATGACGTTATGTAGTGTTACGTTATAACGTATGACGCCGTGTAGTATTACGTTATAAGTATAACATTATGTAGTATCACGTTATAGCGTATGACGTCATGTAGTATTACGTTATAACGAATATCGTAATATTGTGTTACTTTATGACGTATGACGTCATGTAATATTGCTTTATGACGTATGACGTCATGTAGTATTTCCTTATAACGTATGACGTTATGTAGTATTACGATATAACGTATGACGTTATGCAGTACTACGTTATAACGTATGACTTTATGTAGTGTTACGTTATAACGTATGACGTTATGTATTAGTACGATATAACGTATGACGTTATGCAGTATGAGGTTATAACGTATGACGTCATGTAGTTTTGCGTTATAACGTATGACGTCATGTAGTATTAGGTTATAACGTATGCCGTCATGTAGTATTACGTTATAACATATGACGTCATGTAGTAATACGATATAACGTACAACGTTATATAGAATTACGATATAACGCACAACGTTATGTCGTATTACGTTATAACGTATCATGTCATGTAGTATTACGTTATTACGAATAACGTTATATTGTGTTACCTTATAACGTGTGACCTTTTGTTGTATTACGTTATAACGTATAAAGACATGTAGTATTACTTTGTAACGTATGACGTCATGTAGTATTACTTTATGACGTATGACGTCATGTAGTATTATGTTATAACATATGCCGTCATGTAGTATTACGTTATAACATATGACGTCATGTAGTATTACGATATAACGTACAGCGTTATATAGAATTACGATATAACGCACAACGTTATGTCGTATTACGTTATACCGTATGACGTTATATTGTGTTACTTTATGACGTATGACGTCATGTAGTATTACTTTATGACGTATGCCGTCATGTAGTATTACGTTATAACATATGACGTCATGTAGTAATACGATATAACGTACAACGTTATATAGAATTACGATATAACGCACAACGTTATGTCGTATTACGTTATAACGTATCATGTCATGTAGTATTACGTTATAACGAATGACGTTATGGAGTATTACGTTATAACGTATGACGCCATGTGGTATTAGGTTATTACGAATAACGTTATATTATGTTACTTTATGACATATGACGTCATGTAGTATTACTTTATGACGTATGACGTCATGTAGGATTACTTTATGACGTATGACGTCATGTAGTATTACTTTATGACGTATGACGTCATGTAGTATTACTTTATGACGTATGACGGCATGTAGTATTTCGTTATAACGTATGACGTTATGCAGTATTACGATATAACGTATGAAGTTATGTATTATTACGATATAACGTATGACGTTAAGCAGTATTAGGTTATAACGTATGACGTTATGTAGTATTAGGTTATAACGTATGGCGTTATGTAGTATTACGATATAACGTATGACGTTATGCAGTACTACGTTATAACGTATGACGTTATGTAGTGTTACGTTATAATGTATGACGTTATGTAGCATTACGGTATTTCGAACAACGTTGTATTGTGTTACTTTATAACGTATGACGTTATGTAGTGTTACGTTATAACGTATGACGCCGTGTAGTATTACGTTATAAGTATAACATTATGTAGTATCACGTTATAGCGTATGACGTCATGTAGTATTACGTTATTACGAATATCGTAATATTGTGTTACTTTATGACGTATGACGTCATGTAATATTGCTTTATGACGTATGACGTCATGTAGTATTTCCTTATAACGTATGACGTTATGTAGTATTACGATATAACGTATGACGTTATGCAGTACTACGTTATAACGTATGACTTTATGTAGTGTTACGTTATAACGTATGACGTTATGTATTAGTACGATATAACGTATGACGTTATGCAGTATGAGGTTATAACGTATGACGTCATGTAGTTTTGCGTTATAACGTATGACGTCATGTAGTATTAGGTTACAACGTATGCCGTCATGTAGTATTACGTTATAACATATGACGTCATGTAGTAATACGATATAACGTACAACGTTATATAGAATTACGATATAACGCACAACGTTATGTCGTATTACGTTATAACGTATCATGTCATGTAGTATTACGTTATTACGAATAACGTTATATTGTGTTACCTTATAACGTGTGACCTTTTGTTGTATTACGTTATAACGTATAAAGACATGTAGTATTACGTTGTAACGTATGACGTCATGTAGTATTACTTTATGACGTATGACGTTATGTAGTATTATGTTATAACATATGCCGTCATGTAGTATTACGTTATAACATATGACGTCATGTAATATTACGATATAACGTACAGCGTTATATAGAATTACGATATAACGCACAACGTTATGTCGTATTACGTTATACCGTATGACGTTATATTGTGTTACTTTATGACGTATGACGTCATGTAGTATTACTTTATGACGTATGCCGTCATGTAGTATTACGTTATAACATATGACGTCATGTAGTAATACGATATAACGTACAACGTTATATAGAATTACGATATAACGCACAACGTTATGTCGTATTACGTTATAACGTATCATGTCATGTAGTATTACGTTATAACGAATGACGTTATGGAGTATTACGTTATAACGTATGACGCCATGTGGTATTAGGTTATTACGAATAACGTTATATTATGTTACTTTATGACATATGACGTCATGTAGTATTACTTTATGACGTATGACGTCATGTAGGATTACTTTATGACGTATGACGTCATGTAGTATTACTTTATGACGTATGACGTCATGTAGTATTACTTTATGACGTATGGCGTCATGTAGTATTACTTTATGACGTATGACGGCATGTAGTATTTCGTTATAACGTATGACGTTATGCAGTATTACGATATAACGTATGACGTTATGCAGTATTACGATATAACGTATGACGGTATGCAGTATTACGTTATAACGTATGACGTTATGCAGTATTACGTTATAACGTATGACGTTATGTATTAGAACGATATAACGTATGACGTTATGCAGTATGAGGTTATAGCGTATGACGTCATGTAGTTTTGCGTTATAACGTATGACGTCATGTAGTATTACGATATAACGTACAACGTTATGCAGTATTAGGTTATAACGTATGACGTTATGGAGTATTACGTTATTACGTATGACGTCATGTGGTATTACGTTATTACGAATAACGTTATATTGTGTTATTTTATAACGTATGACCTTATGTTGTATTACGTTATAACGTATAAAGGCATGTAGTATTACGTTGTAACGTACGGCGTCATGTAGAATTACGTTATAACGTATTCCGTCATGTAGTATTACGTTATAACATATGACGTCATGTAGTATTACGATATAACGTACAACGTTATATAGAATTACGATATAACGCACAACGTTATGTCGTATTACGTTATAACTTATCATGTCATGTAGTATTACGTTATAACGTATGACGTTATGTAGTATTACGTTATTACGAATAACGTTATATTGTGTAACTTTATAACGTATGACCTTACGTTGTATTACGTTATAACGTATAAAGACATGTAGTATTACGTTATGACGTATGACGTCATGTGGTATTACTTTATGACGTATGACGTCATGTAGTATTACTTTATGACGTATGACGTCATGTAGTATTACTTTATGACGTATGACGTCATGTAGTTTTGCGTTATAACGTATGACGTCATGTAGTATTAGGTTATAACGTATGCCGTCATGTAGTATTACGTCATAACATATGACGTCATGTAGTAATACGATATAACGTACAACGTTATATAGAATTACGATATAACGCACAACGTTATGTCGTATTACGTTATAGCGTATCATGTCATGTAGTATTACGTTATTACGAATAACGTTATATTGTGTTACCTTATAACGTGTGACCTTTTGTTGTATTACGTTATAACGTATAGAGACATGTAGTATTACGTTGTAACGTATGACGTCATGTAGTATTACTTTATGACGTATGACGTCATGTAGTATTATGTTATAACATATGCCGTCATGTAGTATTACGTTATAACATATGACGTCATGTAATATTACGATATAACGTACAGCGTTATATAGAATTACGATATAACGCACAACGTTATGTCGTATTACGTTATACCGTATGACGTTATATTGTGTTACTTTATGACGTATGACGTCATGTAGTTGTACTTTATGACGTATGCCGTCATGTAGTATTACGTTATATCATATGACGTCATGTAGTAATACGATATAACGTACAACGTTATACAGAATAACGATATAACGCACAACGTTATGTCGTATTACGTTATAACGTATCATGTCATGTAGTATTACGTTATAACGTATGACGTTATGTATTAGTACGATATAACGTATGACGTTATGCAGTATGAGGTTATAGCGTATGACGTCATGTAGTTTTGCGTTATAACGTATGACGTCATGTAGTATTACGATATAACGTACAACGTTATGCAGTATTAGGTTATAACGTATGACGTTATGGAGTATTACGTTATTACGTATGACGTCATGTGGTATTACGTTATTACGAATAACGTTATATTGTGTTATTTTATAACGTATGACCTTATGTTGTATTACGTTATAACGTATAAAGGCATGTAGTATTACGTTGTAACGTACGGCGTCATGTAGAATTACGTTATAACGTATTCCGTCATGTAGTATTACGTTATAACATATGACGTCATGTAGTATTACGATATAACGTACAACGTTATATAGAATTACGATATAACGCACAACGTTATGTCGTATTACGTTATAACTTATCATGTCATGTAGTATTACGTTATAACGTATGACGTTATGTAGTATTACGTTATTACGAATAACGTTATATTGTGTAACTTTATAACGTATGACCTTATGTTGTATTACGTTATAACGTATAAAGACATGTAGTATTACGTTATAACGTATGACGTCATGTGGTGTTACGTTATTACGAATATCGTAATATTGTATTACTTTATGACGTATGACGTCATGTAGTATTACTATATGACGTATGACGTCATGTAGTATTATTATATGACGTATGACGTCATGTAGTATTACTTTATGACGTATGACGTCATGTAGTATTACTTTATGACGTATGACGTCATGTAGTATTACTTTATGACGTATGACGTCATGTAGTATTTCGTTATAACGTATGACGTTATGCAGTATTACGATATAACGTATGACGTTATGCGGTATTAGGTTATATCGTATGACGTTATGGAGTATTACGTTATAACGTATGACGTCATGTGGTATTACGTTATTACGAATAACGTTATATTATGTTACGTCATGTAGTATTACTTTATGACGTATGACGTCATGTAGTATTACGATATAACGTATGACGTCATGTAGTATTACTTTATGACGTATGACGTCATGTAGTATTACGATATAACGTATGACGTTATGCAGTACTACGTTATAACGTATGACGTTATGTAGTGTTATGTTATAACGTATGACGTTATGTATTAGTACGATATAACGTATGACGTTATGCAGTATGAGGTTATAACGTATGACGTCATGTAGTTTTGGGTTATAACGTATGACGTCATGTAGTAATACGATATAACGTACAACGTTATATAGAATTACGATATAACGCACAACGTTATGTCGTATTACGTTATAACGTATCATGTCATGTAGTATTACGTTATTACGAATAACGTTATATTGTGTTACCTTATAACGTGTGACCTTTTGTTGTATTACGTTATAACGTATAAAGACATGTAGTATTACGTTATAACGTATGACGTCATGTAGTATTACTTTATGACGTATGACGTCATGTAGTATTATGTTATAACATATGCCGTCATGTAGTATTACGTTATAACATATGACGTCATGTAATATTACGATATAACGTACAGCGTTATATAGAATTACGATATAACGCACAACGTTATGTCGTATTACGTTATACCGTATGACGTTATATTGTGTTACTTTATGACGTATGACGTCATGTAGTATTACTTTATGACGTATGCCGTCATGTAGTATTACGTTATAACATATGACGTCATGTAGTAATACGATATAACGTACAACGTTATATAGAATTACGATATAACGCACAACGTTATGTCGTATTACGTTATAACGTATCATGTCATGTAGTATTACGTTATAACGAATGACGTTATGGAGTATTACGTTATAACGTATGACGCCATGTGGTATTACGTTATTACGAATAACGTTATATTATGTTACTTTATGACATATGACGTCATGTAGTATTACTTTATGACGTATGACGTCGTGTAGGATTACTTTATGACGTATGACGTCATGTAGTATTACTTTATGACGTATGACGTCATGTAGTATTACTTTATGACGTATGACGTCATGTAGTATTACTTTATGACGTATGACGGCATGTAGTATTTCGTTATAACGTATGACGTTATGCAGTATTACGATATAACGTATGACGTTATGCAGTATTACGATATAACGTATGACGGTATGCAGTATTACGTTATAACGTATGACGTTATGCAGTATTACGTTATAACGTATGACGTTATGTATTAGAACGATATAACGTATGACGTTATGCAGTATGAGGTTATAGCGTATGACGTCATGTAGTTTTGCGTTATAACGTATGACGTCATGTAGTATTACGATATAACGTACAACGTTATGCAGTATTAGGTTATAACGTATGACGTTATGGAGTATTACGTTATTACGTATGACGTCATGTGGTATTACGTTATTACGAATAACGTTATATTGTGTTATTTTATAACGTATGACCTTATGTTGTATTACGTTATAACGTATAAAGGCATGTAGTATTACGTTGTAACGTATGACGTCATGTAGAATTACGTTATAACGTATTCCGTCATGTAGTATTACGTTATAACTTATCATGTCATGTAGTATTACGTTATAACGTAATACGATATAACGCACAACGTTATGTCGTATTACGTTATAACTTATCATGTCATGTAGTATTACGTTATAACGTATGACGTTATGTAGTATTACGTTATTACGAATAACGTTATATTGTGTAACTTTATAACGTATGACCTTACGTTGTATTACGTTATAACGTATAAAGACATGTAGTATTACGTTATGACGTATGACGTCATGTGGTATTACTTTATGACGTATGACGTCATGTAGTATTACTTTATGACGTATGACGTCATGTAGTATTACTTTATGACGTATGACGTCATGTAGTTTTGCGTTATAACGTATGACGTCATGTAGTATTAGGTTATAACGTATGCCGTCATGTAGTATTACGTCATAACATATGACGTCATGTAGTAATACGATATAACGTACAACGTTATATAGAATTACGATATAACGCACAACGTTATGTCGTATTACGTTATAGCGTATCATGTCATGTAGTATTACGTTATTACGAATAACGTTATATTGTGTTACCTTATAACGTGTGACCTTTTGTTGTATTACGTTATAACGTATAAAGACATGTAGTATTACGTTGTAACGTATGACGTCATGTAGTATTACTTTATGACGTATGACGTCATGTAGTATTATGTTATAACATATGCCGTCATGTAGTATTACGTTATAACATATGACGTCATGTAATATTACGATATAACGTACAGCGTTATATAGAATTACGATATAACGCACAACGTTATGTCGTATTACGTTATACCGTATGACGTTATATTGTGTTACTTTATGACGTATGACGTCATGTAGTATTACTTTATGACGTATGCCGTCATGTAGTATTACGTTATATCATATGACGTCATGTAGTAATACGATATAACGTACAACGTTATATAGAATAACGATATAACGCACAACGTTATGTCGTATTACGTTATAACGTATCATGTCATGTAGTATTACGTTATAACGTATGACGTTATGTATTAGTACGATATAACGTATGACGTTATGCAGTATGAGGTTATAGCGTATGACGTCATGTAGTTTTGCGTTATAACGTATGACGTCATGTAGTATTACGATATAACGTACAACGTTATGCAGTATTAGGTTATAACGTATGACGTTATGGAGTATTACGTTATTACGTATGACGTCATGTGGTATTACGTTATTACGAATAACGTTATATTGTGTTATTTTATAACGTATGACCTTATGTTGTATTACGTTATAACGTATAAAGGCATGTAGTATTACGTTGTAACGTACGGCGTCATGTAGAATTACGTTATAACGTATTCCGTCATGTAGTATTACGTTATAACATATGACGTCATGTAGTATTACGATATAACGTACAACGTTATATAGAATTACGATATAACGCACAACGTTATGTCGTATTACGTTATAACTTATCATGTCATGTAGTATTACGTTATAACGTATGACGTTATGTAGTATTACGTTATTACGAATAACGTTATATTGTGTAACTTTATAACGTATGACCTTATGTTGTATTACGTTATAACGTATAAAGACATGTAGTATTACGTTATAACGTATGACGTCATGTGGTGTTACGTTATTACGAATATCGTAATATTGTATTACTTTATGACGTATGACGTCATGTAGTATTACTATATGACGTATGACGTCATGTAGTATTATTATATGACGTATGACGTCATGTAGTATTACTTTATGACGTATGACGTCATGTAGTATTACTTTATGACGTATGACGTCATGTAGTATTACTTTATGACGTATGACGTCATGTAGTATTTCGTTATAACGTATGACGTTATGCAGTATTACGATATAACGTATGACGTTATGCGGTATTAGGTTATATCGTATGACGTTATGGAGTATTACGTTATAACGTATGACGTCATGTGGTATTACGTTATTACGAATAACGTTATATTATGTTACGTCATGTAGTATTACTTTATGACGTATGACGTCATGTAGTATTACGATATAACGTATGACGTCATGTAGTATTACTTTATGACGTATGACGTCATGTAGTATTACGATATAACGTATGACGTTATGCAGTACTACGTTATAACGTATGACGTTATGTAGTGTTACGTTATAACGTATGACGTTATGTATTAGTACGATATAACGTATGACGTTATGCAGTATGAGGTTATAACGTATGACGTCATGTAGTTTTGGGTTATAACGAATGACGTCATGTAGTAATACGATATAACGTACAACGTTATATAGAATTACGATATAACGCACAACGTTATGTCGTATTACGTTATAACGTATCATGTCATGTAGTATTACGTTATTACGAATAACGTTATATTGTGTTACCTTATAACGTGTGACCTTTTGTTGTATTACGTTATAACGTATAAAGACATGTAGTATTACGTTGTAACGTATGACGTCATGTAGTATTACTTTATGACGTATGACGTCATGTAGTATTATGTTATAACATATGCCGTCATGTAGTATTACGTTATAACATATGACGTCATGTAATATTACGATATAACGTACAGCGTTATATAGAATTACGATATAACGCACAACGTTATGTCGTATTACGTTATACCGTATGACGTTATATTGTGTTACTTTATGACGTATGACGTCATGTAGTATTACTTTATGACGTATGCCGTCATGTAGTATTACGTTATAACATATGACGTCATGTAGTAATACGATATAACGTACAACGTTATATAGAATTACGATATAACGCACAACGTTATGTCGTATTACGTTATAACGTATCATGTCATGTAGTATTACGTTATAACGAATGACGTTATGGAGTATTACGTTATAACGTATGACGCCATGTGGTATTACGTTATTACGAATAACGTTATATTATGTTACTTTATGACATATGACGTCATGTAGTATTACTTTATGACGTATGACGTCGTGTAGTATTACTTTATGACGTATGACGTCATGTAGTATTACTTTATGACGTATGACGTCATGCAGTATTACTTTATGACGTATGACGTCATGTAGTATTTCGTTATAACGTATGACGTTATGCAGTATTACGATATAACGTATGACGTTATGCGGTATTAGGTTATAACTTATGACGTTATGGAGTATTACGTTATAACGTATGACGTCATGTGGTATTACGTTATTACGAATAACGTTATATTATGTTACGTAATGTAGTATTACTTTATGACGTATGACGTCATGTAGTATTATTTTATGACGTATGACGTCATGTAGTATTACTTTATGACGTATGACGTCATGTAGTATTACTTTATGACGTATGACGTCATGTAGTATTACTTTATGACGTATGACGTCATGTAGTATTACTTTATGACGTATGACGTCATGTAGTATTACTTTATGACGTATGACGTCATGTAGTATTTCGTTATAACGTATGACGTTATGCAGTATTACGATATAACGTATGACGTTATGCAGTATTAGGTTATAACGTATGACGTTATGTAGTATTACTTTATGACGTATGACGTCATGTAGTATTACTTTATGACGTATGACGTCATGTAGTATTTCGTTTTAACGTACAACGTTATATAGAATTACGATATAACGCACAACGTTATGTCGTATTACGTTATAACTTATCATGTCATGTAGTATTACGTTATAACGTATGACGTTATGTAGTATTACGTTATTACGAATAACGTTATATTGTGTAACTTTATAACGTATGACCTTATGTTGTATTACGTTATAACGTATAAAGACATGTAGTATTACGTTATAACGTATGACGTCATGTGGTATTACGTTATTACGAATATCGTAATATTGTATTACTTTATGACGTATGACGTCATGTAGTATTACTATATGACGTATGACGTCATGTAGTATTACTATATGACGTATGACGTCATGTAGTATTACTATATGACGTATGACGTCATGTAGTATTAGGTTATAACGTATGAAGTTATGTATTATTACGATATAACGTATGACGTTAAGCAGTATTAGGTTATAACGTATGACGTTATGTAGTATTAGGTTATAACGTATGGCGTTATGTAGTATTACGATATAACGTATGACGTTATGCAGTACTACGTTATAACGTATGACGTTATGTAGTGTTACGTTATAATGTATGACGTTATGTAGCATTACGGTATTTCGAACAACGTTGTATTGTGTTACTTTATAACGTATGACGTTATGTAGTGTTACGTTATAACGTATGACGCCGTGTAGTATTACGTTATAAGTATAACATTATGTAGTATCACGTTATAGCGTATGACGTCATGTAATATTGCTTTATGACGTATGACGTCATGTAGTATTTCCTTATAACGTATGACGTTATGTAGTATTACGATATAACGTATGACGTTATGTAGTATTACTTTATGACGTATGACGTCATGTAGTATTACTTTATGACGTATGACGTCATGTAGTATTACTTTATGACGTATGACGTCATGAAGTATTTCGTTATAACGTATGACGTTATGCAGTATTACGATATAACGTATGACGTTATGCGGTATTAGGTTATAACTTATGACGTTATGGAGTATTACGTTATAACGTATGACGTCATGTGGTATTACGTTATTACGAATAACGTTATATTATGTTACGTCATGTAGTATTACTTTATGACGTATGACGTCATGTAGTATTACTTTATGACGTATGACGTCATGTAGTATTACTTTATGACGTATGACGTCATGTAGTATTACTTTATGACGTATGACGTCATGTAGTATTACTTTATGACGTATGACGTCATGTAGTATTACTTTATGACGTATGACGTCATGTAGTATTACTTTATGACGTATGACGTCATGTAGTATTACTTTATGACGTATGACGTCATGTAGTATTACTTTATGACGTATGACGTCATGTAGTATTACTTTATGACGTATGACGTCATGTAGTATTTCGTTATAACGTATGACGTTATGCAGTATTACTTTATGACGTATGACGTCATGTAGTATTACTTTATGACGTATGACGTCATGTAGTATTACTTTATGACGTATGACGTCATGTAGTATTACTTTATGACGTATGACGTCATGTAGTATTTCGTTTTAACGTACAACGTTATATAGAATTACGATATAACGCACAACGTTATGTCGTATTACGTTATAACTTATCATGTCATGTAGTATTACGTTATAACGTATGACGTTATGTAGTATTACGTTATTACGAATAACGTTATATTGTGTAACTTTATAACGTATGACCTTATGTTGTATTACGTTATAACGTATAAAGACATGTAGTATTACGTTATAACGTATGACGTCATGTGGTATTACGTTATTACGAATATCGTAATATTGTATTACTTTATGACGTATGACGTCATGTAGTATTACTATATGACGTATGACGTCATGTAGTATTAGGTTATAACGTATGAAGTTATGTATTATTACGATATAACGTATGACGTTAAGCAGTATTAGGTTATAACGTATGACGTTATGTAGTATTAGGTTATAACGTATGGCGTTATGTAGTATTACGATATAACGTATGACTTTATGCAGTACTACGTTATAACGTATGATGTTATGTAGTGTTACGTTATAACGTATGACGCCGTGTAGTATTACGTTATAAGTATAACATTATGTAGTATCACGTTATAGCGTATGACGTCATGTAGTATTACGTTATTACGAATATCGTAATATTGTGTTACTTTATGACGTATGACGTCATGTAATATTGCTTTATGACGTATGACGTCATGTAGTATTTCGTTATAACGTATGACGTTATGCAGTATTACGATATAACGTATGACGTTATGCGGTATTAGGTTATAACTTATGACGTTATGGAGTATTACGTTATAACGTATGACGTCATGTGGTATTACGTTATTACGAATAACGTTATATTATGTTACGTAATGTAGTATTACTTTATGACGTATGACGTCATGTAGTATTACTTTATGACGTATGACGTCATGTAGTATTACTTTATGACGTATGACGTCATGTAGTATTACTTTATGACGTATGACGTCATGTAGTATTACTTTATGACGTATGACGTCATGTGGTATTACTTTATGACGTATGACGTCATGTAGTATTACTTTATGACGTATGACGTCATGTAGTATTTCGTTATAACGTATGACGTTATGCAGTATTACGATATAACGTATGACGTTATGCAGTATTAGGTTATAACGTATGACGTCATGTAGTATTACTTTATGACGTATGACGTCATGTAGTATTACTTTATGACGTATGACGTCATGTAGTATTTCGTTTTAACGTACAACGTTATATAGAATTACGATATAACGCACAACGTTATGTCGTATTACGTTATAACTTATCATGTCATGTAGTATTACGTTATAACGTATGACGTTATGTAGTATTACGTTATTACGAATAACGTTATATTGTGTAACTTTATAACGTATGACCTTATGTTGTATTACGTTATAACGTATAAAGACATGTAGTATTACGTTATAACGTATGACGTCATGTGGTATTACGTTATTACGAATATCGTAATATTGTATTACTTTATGACGTATGACGTCATGTAGTATTACTATATGACGTATGACGTCATGTAGTATTACTATATGACGTATGACGTCATGTAGTATTAGGTTATAACGTATGAAGTTATGTATTATTACGATATAACGTATGACGTTAAGCAGTATTAGGTTATAACGTATGGCGTTATGTAGTATTACGATATAACGTATGACGTTATGCAGTACTACGTTATAACGTATGACGTTATGTAGTGTTACGTTATAATGTATGACGTTATGTAGCATTACGGTATTTCGAACAACGTTGTATTGTGTTACTTTATAACGTATGACGTTATGTAGTGTTACGTTATAACGTATGACGCCGTGTAGTATTACGTTATAAGTATAACATTATGTAGTATCACGTTATAGCGTATGACGTCATGTAGTATTACGTTATTACGAATATCGTAATATTGTGTTACTTTATGACGTATGACGTCATGTAATATTGCTTTATGACGTATGACGTCATGTAGTATTTCCTTATAACGTATGACGTTATGTAGTATTACGATATAACGTATGACGTTATGCAGTACTACGTTATAACGTATGACTTTATGTAGTGTTACGTTATAACGTATGACGTTATGTATTAGTACGATATAACGTATGACGTTATGCAGTATGAGGTTATAACGTATGACGTCATGTAGTATTACTTTATGACGTATGACGTCATGTAGTATTACTTTATGACGTATGACGTCATGTAGTATTTCGTTTTAACGTACAACGTTATATAGAATTACGATATAACGCACAACGTTATGTCGTATTACGTTATAACTTATCATGTCATGTAGTATTACGTTATAACGTATGACGTTATGTAGTATTACGTTATTACGAATAACGTTATATTGTGTAACTTTATAACGTATGACCTTATGTTGTATTACGTTATAACGTATAAAGACATGTAGTATTACGTTATAACGTATGACGTCATGTGGTATTACGTTATTACGAATATCGTAATATTGTATTACTTTATGACGTATGACGTCATGTAGTATTACTATATGACGTATGACGTCATGTAGTATTAGGTTATAACGTATGAAGTTATGTATTATTACGATATAACGTATGACGTTAAGCAGTATTAGGTTATAACGTATGGCGTTATGTAGTATTACGATATAACGTATGACGTTATGCAGTACTACGTTATAACGTATGACGTTATGTAGTGTTACGTTATAATGTATGACGTTATGTAGCATTACGGTATTTCGAACAACGTTGTATTGTGTTACTTTATAACGTATGACGTTATGTAGTGTTACGTTATAACGTATGACGCCGTGTAGTATTACGTTATAAGTATAACATTATGTAGTATCACGTTATAGCGTATGACGTCATGTAGTATTACGTTATTACGAATATCGTAATATTGTGTTACTTTATGACGTATGACGTCATGTAATATTGCTTTATGACGTATGACGTCATGTAGTATTTCCTTATAACGTATGACGTTATGTAGTATTACGATATAACGTATGACGTTATGCAGTACTACGTTATAACGTATGACTTTATGTAGTGTTACGTTATAACGTATGACGTTATGTATTAGTACGATATAACGTATGACGTTATGCAGTATGAGGTTATAACGTATGACGTCATGTAGTTTTGCGTTATAACGTATGACGTCATGTAGTATTAGGTTATAACGTATGCCGTCATGTAGTATTACGTTATAACATATGACGTCATGTAGTAATACGATATAACGTACAACGTTATATAGAATTACGATATAACGCACAACGTTATGTCGTATTACGTTATAACGTATCATGTCATGTAGTATTACGTTATTACGAATAACGTTATATTGTGTTACCTTATAACGTGTGACCTTTTGTTGTATTACGTTATAACGTATAAAGACATGTAGTATTACGTTGTAACGTATGACGTCATGTAGTATTACTTTATGACGTATGACGTCATGTAGTATTATGTTATAACATATGCCGTCATGTAGTATTACGTTATAACATATGACGTCATGTAATATTACGATATAACGTACAGCGTTATATAGAATTACGATATAACGCACAACGTTATGTCGTATTACGTTATACCGTATGACGTTATATTGTGTTACTTTATGACGTATGACGTCATGTAGTATTACTTTATGACGTATGCCGTCATGTAGTATTACGTTATAACATATGACGTCATGTAGTAATACGATATAACGTACAACGTTATATAGAATTACGATATAACGCACAACGTTATGTCGTATTACGTTATAACGTATCATGTCATGTAGTATTACGTTATAACGAATGACGTTATGGAGTATTACGTTATAACGTATGACGCCATGTGGTATTAGGTTATTACGAATAACGTTATATTATGTTACTTTATGACATATGACGTCATGTAGTATTACTTTATGACGTATGACGTCATGTAGGATTACTTTATGACGTATGACGTCATGTAGTATTACTTTATGACGTATGACGTCATGTAGTATTACTTTATGACGTATGACGTCATGTAGTATTACTTTATGACGTATGACGGCATGTAGTATTTCGTTATAACGTATGACGTTATGCAGTATTACGATATAACGTATGACGTTATGCAGTATTACGATTTAACGTATGACGGTATGCAGTATTACGTTATAACGTATGACGTTATGCAGTATTACGTTATAACGTATGACGTTATGTATTAGAACGATATAACGTATGACGTTATGCAGTATGAGGTTATAGCGTATGACGTCATGTAGTTTTGCGTTATAACGTATGACGTCATGTAGTATTACGATATAACGTACAACGTTATGCAGTATTAGGTTATAACGTATGACGTTATGGAGTATTACGTTATTACGTATGACGTCATGTGGTATTACGTTATTACGAATAACGTTATATTGTGTTATTTTATAACGTATGACCTTATGTTGTATTACGTTATAACGTATAAAGGCATGTAGTATTACGTTGTAACGTACGGCGTCATGTAGAATTACGTTATAACGTATTCCGTCATGTAGTATTACGTTATAACATATGACGTCATGTAGTATTACGATATAACGTACAACGTTATATAGAATTACGATATAACGCACAACGTTATGTCGTATTACGTTATAACTTATCATGTCATGTAGTATTACGTTATAACGTATGACGTTATGTAGTATTACGTTATTACGAATAACGTTATATTGTGTAACTTTATAACGTATGACCTTATGTTGTATTACGTTATAACGTATAAAGACATGTAGTATTACGTTATGACGTATGACGTCATGTGGTATTACTTTATGACGTATGACGTCATGTAGTATTACTTTATGACGTATGACGTCATGTAGTATTACTTTATAACGTATGACGTCATGTAGTTTTGCGTTATAACGTATGACGTCATGTAGTATTAGGTTATAACGTATGCCGTCATGTAGTATTACGTCATAACATATGACGTCATGTAGTAATACGATATAACGTACAACGTTATATAGAATTACGATATAACGCACAACGTTATGTCGTATTACGTTATAGCGTATCATGTCATGTAGTATTACGTTATTACGAATAACGTTATATTGTGTTACCTTATAACGTGTGACCTTTTGTTGTATTACGTTATAACGTATAAAGGCATGTAGTATTACGTTGTAACGTATGACGTCATGTAGTATTACTTTATGACGTATGACGT